>NC_072830.1:2660000-2960000 GCF_027744805.1 Dunckerocampus dactyliophorus
ACTTTTTCTTGTCTTGTTGTTCTTGTTATGCCTTTTTGCTGATGTGCCACGGGCCCATAAAAAAAGAAAAAAAACGCAGTTCCGGGCTGCACTTTGAACACCCCAGGTTTACGTATTTCACCTGGAAGGCGAATGGTGAGCAGAGGGTCAGCTCCCTAGCACTACAGCCATCATGATTCCCACTTGTCAAAGCCTGGGTTGTACACTTGTGGAGGTGTTTCCACACACTTCCACGCCTCGCCTTTCACCGCGACGCTAATGCACACATACCGCAGCAAACACTTCACCTTTCGTGACTGCTTGTATTTGATTCCAGACTAAATGCATGACGCAGCAAAGACGTCCTCGCACTTGTAATGCAAACCCTGTGGGAATTTGGGCGCACACCTCCACTGAACAGCAACACGACCATCCGTAGCGACTAAAACTGAATAGTGTTGGGCCGCCACAAACAAATAAATATATGGAAAACATTGCACCCCCACGCTTGACTACACAACGGTTGTGTAGACAGTAGCAGCTGCGTGTTTTCAGTGGATACAGTATACAAGCTGTACACTGACTCCTCTAAAGTAGATCAGTTTCATTTCTATCGTATTGTCCGTTGAGGTGATATACTGCAATAAAAATGGCTGCTGAAATGGGAGCTAGTGTAGATATTGTTGTTATCAGATTAGTCACTTGAAGAAGCTCCCGAAACAACCAGCGCCACTCATTTTCCTACACACACACAATTTGTTCCTCGCTCTCGCCTTAGAACACACACATCCAGCTCCCATCAATCATGAATGGCCAGACCATAACCCTCCAAGCAGAGTGCTGCTTTGAGTCATTCTAAAACCATGATGGATGACAGCTTCCCAAAGCAATCCCTCTTGTGCGTGCCAGCATCATTTAACTAACAGCGTCTACCTGCCCCGGCCAATACGGCTCCTCCCAACCCCGCCTTTACAAAAAAAATAAAAAATAAAACCCTCCTTCAGAGGCATGAGAAGACAGGGGAATGATCTTGGCCCAGGCCGGCAATATCAGCCACCCTCTCCCTTTTCTCCATCATGAGCGGTAAAGACGGGCTTGTGAGGAGGTTAAGCTGACCTCAGGCTCGCGCTTTGGAGTGGGCTTACCCGGGGAGTGTGAGATGACAAAACATTTAGCCCAATTTCACTTGCAGCTCACTGACAGGCGGAAACAAAAGAAGCCTCGGAGGAATTTAGAATCATCGAATGAATGTCAATTAATTTCACAGCACCGACTTGAATTGATTAGAATATAAAACAATCTTTCTGGAAAGCAGAGGGGGAATTGACGTGCAAGACCTTCAAAAAGAGAGAATGCGGAGGAATGACAAAATGAAAGAAAGATGAGTGATGTGTGTGCGTGTGTGTGTGTGTGTGTGTGTGTTGTCAGGGTGTGTGTAAAGTAATTAACATGATAGTCTCCCTCTCAGCCTGATAGCCTGTTCCCTGCAGCGAGGTCGTTCAGCAGACATTAACAGACACCTGAACCGCCTTGCAGACAACAAACCTGCGACGCATCTCTAATGCAAACACGCGCCAAACATGTTCCGCCCACATTTCCCCGGCAACCGACGCAGGCTGCAAACGTACAGCAATCAGCGGACGTGACAGCGTGCGTGTTTAGCTGTCTGCAGCATACGGACGCGGTGTTTCATTCTAAACAAAAGGCTCATTACGGCACCTCGACACAAACACAAAGCTAACTCACTGCCATCTTACCTTAGTGCTTCATTTTCCTGTTTTATTGTTTTCTGCTCACATGAAACTACGTGACTTCAGCTTATACTTGCATGAGTTATTAATGTTGCTTACAATTCATAAACGCTTTTATGATGGCCACGATAAAGCAAAGGTGTCCAAAGTGCGGCCCGCAGCACTTTGTAGAAAAATAACACCTATAACACAAAGCTAATATGTTCATGTTTAGTTCAGATAGCTTAGCATATATTCACCTTGGATTGGTCTTAAATGTACAAAATGTATTAAAGTGGCCCCTGCATCCTTCAATTGTTCGAATGTGGCCCTTCACAGAAAATGCTTGGACACCCCTGGTCTAGACTCTGGAACTCATTTTTCCAAATATAATATAATAGTTCTGAAAGTCGCACAATGCTCCGCTGCAAATGGCACGATGGATGCCTACGTTTGAAATCTGTCCATTAGATTTAGTCTGAACAAACAAACATAAAGACGTAAAATGGCTGTCTGTGGCGGAGGTAATGAGATAGCCCCCGTAAGCATTGGCGCCCGACACAATGCTGACAATACCGTTCTTTTTTTTTTTCCTCTCCACCGCTACCTTTTGTTTCCTTCCACTTCACCCTCCACAAGCCTGAGACCTTCGCTCCCTCTAATCCCAGAGCCGTGGCTTGGCCCAGACCCCCAAACACCCCCTTCAGAAACACACAAACCCTAATTTGCTAAAGGATTAGAGCGGGGGCACCAGGGTCAAAGTGAGGCCAGCACCAGAGACCCCAAAAGAGAAGAAATGCCAACACGCCAGGGACCCTCAGAGCCGGGGATATACATGCAAACACACACACACACACACACACACACACACAGTGGATGCAGCGTGAACCCCGCACACATGACACACACTGAGGGGCCAAACAGCATTACGTATTCACACACTGTACGTGCACGCACTAACCTCTTCTCCAGACACGTACTGCAGAAGTAAACAAACTGACCTTAGCTCTGTGACAAATACATATTAGTGCAATTTAAAAGTACAACGCAGACCTCCACCAAGGTTGAACCGTGCATGGACTCCGCGTTTGTCGGTCTGTCTGTCTGCACTTTAGTTCTTAAACTACTTTCAGGTTCACGGAGGTTGACATACAACAACACGCCAGTTTGAACTGCGGAGTGGAGCAAATGGTTCCATTGGCAAATTTGTGGAAAAAAACTAGTCAGCGCCGTATTTGGGAACGGTTGCCTGATTAGTAGAGATCTAAGATGTTTTCTACGGGGGCATTTGAGGAACACTTCTCTCTATCTTATGGGGTGGGGGACCGGTTCCATTGAGACTGGAACAAAAAACGAAATATTTTTCTCCAGCAAGAAAAAAATCTGTTTTTGTTTCTCTGCCCGTATGTTAGCGGGGCACTTCCTGGTTCATGGGGGGTGACCTAAGACAAAAGGAACTGTACCATTTCTGGGTTAAGGGGGAACGGTTCTATTTGCAAAAATAAATTAACCAATGTGAAAAAAATCTGCCATATTTGTGTATGGATTGTGGAAAATGAACGGCATAATTATTTTTGTTTCTACAGTCAAACCACTGACTTCCAACGCCCACTTTCTTATCATTTCCAACAAAAATGTTGCCGCAGTTCTCGTACACGTTTAAGACGTTCTGCTGTATGCTTGTAATGCGGCTCCTACCCAACAATGACGACGAGCTGCAGCTGCACGCGACCACAAAGCAGCTGAACATGAAACATGAAAGCAACATGAGAGTACAAAACAGGAAATGCCGTGAAAACTACGGAAAACAGAAAAGTCCAACCTGTCATGCGGGAACATGACATACTGTAAATCACTGGTGAGGCGAGAAGGAAGGAAGGCGTCCTGCATCAATACGTCCAATAATATAATATCACGCTTTCGGGAGAATCACACACAGCATTTGGCACTTTTTCTAGAACTTGCATTGCAGTATTTGTTTTATTTTGCACACGCAGCGTTTGTGAAATGCATCCAGGAGAAGCAGCGTGGCGTGTTCATTACGCCACGTCAGTTAGAGGGAAGAGCTGATGCTGATATCAGCATCGGTTGATATCGGTATTGGCAATAACGTAAAACGATAGTAACATTTACATTCGAGGGGCAGCATCAGGTGGTTCCATCATCACCAAATCGTAAAAGCAGGGGTGTAACGATTCATGGACACATGGATACATGGATTTATATTCCTACGATCCAGGCTGACATATATCGATCTAACATGGTTTAAGGTAATCGACCGATTGAATGGATACTAGGAAATAAAGCACTGGATTTAAGCACGGCAGGCTTTATATGGATGTGTGTGTTTTGAGTTTATACCTACAGTATATACTTTATATTTCTATACACCGTGTGCACAATTATTAGGTAAGTCAGTATTTTGACCATATTGTCATGTTTATGCATACTTCCCAACCCCAAGCGGAATAAACGTGAATGCCGGTTGGGTTGAAGCCTACCAGGTGATGTGCATGCGTGTACTGAGGAGATCAACAGCCTTTAGTAGGCGTGCACAATCATTCGGCAGCTTCTTTTCCTCTGAAAAAATGGGCCAGAAAAGACATTCAACAGACTCTGAAAAGTCAAGAAGTGTAAAACGTCTTTCATGAAGATGCAGCACTCACACAACCATTACACGTTTTGTTGCAAGTGCACAAAAGGGTCGCAAGAGACGTGTGGAGAGAAAAACACGCAAATGAAGTGCCAAATATTTGAGAAAAATCAAACGGTGAAGCTCGCAGTGCTGTCATGTTCCACAAGTGTACGGTAGCTGGTGTTCAGCACTCCGAGACATGGCCAAGGCAAGAAAGGCTGAAACCCCACCACCACTGGACACAAGCTGAAAGGCTTTGACTTGGCCAAGACACATCTGACCACACATTTTTCCAAGGTTTCAGGGACTGATGAGATGAGTCTTGATGGGCCCGTGGCTGCAAGGACAAGAAGGTTTGAAGGTTTGTAATACTGTCAACATGCAGAAAACGCTGAACACTTCGGGATGAATACTGTAATCATTAGGGGTGGGGTCGCGTCCGGTTCGGTCTGTGACCTAAAGTCAGCTTTGAGGTTTGGCCCCCTGTGCGATTGAGTTTAGCACACCTGCGCTAAGACAAGGCCTGGACTCTACCATTTGCATCCTGGGGTGAGGGGGCTGTTTTATTTTGACTAAAGGTGGAAATATTGGCCGAGAAAGTTCCATGAAAGTCTGCTGTGTAGTTTTTCAGCAATCCTGCTGACTAGTTCAGAGGGAAACGAAGGGTCCCAGCAGCTTGTGGGAAGCGGGTCGTGGACTATTGAGGGATGCAGCGGCAGAACAACGGGAGGGAGAGTCAGCAAAGTGATTGTCAAGGAGAGCAGAAACATCAGTGTGAAAACTTCTAAAGAAGCTCGGGGTTTGAAACGCTCTCCTCCCTCTACCACTTTTGCCTCTCATCCCTTTCATGAATTAAAAGCACGGCCGGTCTGTGGGGAGAAGCATAGTTAATTCTGATCAGATCTCCTTACTCCCACACCCCCCCGCACCCCAACCCTCGCCGCCGCCCCTGCCGCCGCCTCGCTTCCCTGGGCGACGGTTGCCAGCGGTCTGACAGACGGAGATGGGATCTGACAGTAAACAGGCGCGCGGATGCCCGGCTCATGATTGACACGTAGGCAGGTCGGCGGGGGCCCGCCCCCCTCCTAATCCTGCCCTGTCAGCTCTAATTGGGGAGGTGGGGCTCCGTGTCACCAAGGTGACTGATTGACAAGACCCCAGCTTTGCATAGATATGAGGGAAAGGTGGGAAAGTTCACGCATGGCATCACACTGTTAACACTACTATACTGCTAATAGAGATGTGTGTGTGTGTGTGTGTGTGTGTGTGTGTGTTTTGCAGGTGAGAAGACTCATGAACATGTCAGAGCCCATAAATAAATCTACCACAATAAAACCTGAGCAAAACTGACACGTACACAAGACGCTACATGGATACAAGAGTGTTTGTACAAACAAATGCACGTTCACAGGACATGTAGGAGTTTTGTGCTGCCGAGCTGATATATTGATATGACCTATGGGGCTTCATGAGTGTGCTAATGTATAACTAAAAATAATGTAGTGTTTATGCATGGACATAATGGTGGTTAGAGGTCACAACTCTCCTAATCCAACCTAAAAATGAAGTTATGCTTAATATTGCCCTAAAAGCTGGGTATCATGTGACCCAATGAGGACTACACATCTGTTTAAATATGTTAAATTAGCATTGTATTAAAACACCAAAGCTCAATTATGAGACAAATTACCTTTCTTGTTAAGACTGAAAATCTTTAAGGGCCATAGTCCATGCGAGGGAACTAAAGTAGCATGCTAACAGACAGCTAGCACGCTAACTAGACAGCTAGCTATCTTAGACAGACAGACAGACGGATAGATAGATAGATAGATAGATAGATAGATAGATAGATAGATAGATAGATAGATAGATAGATAGATAGATAGATAGATAGATAGATAGATAGATAGATAGATAGATAGATAGATAGATAGATAGATAGATAGATAGATAGATAGACAGACAGACAGATAGATAGCTGGATGCTATGATGTAAAGAATAAGCTTTGTTTTGAGGTAAATACTAAAACAGGCTGAGCACAGTCACATTTAATAAGCTTTTATGATAGTACAAAATTAGCATGTGTGCCAACTCAATTCCAAGCCCAGTTAGCTTCATGTTGGACAAACTATTGGGATCATGTTAATATCCAGTGTGATTGCAGATTCTGTCCCCGTTAGTGTGAGGAAAGCCGTTTAAGCCGACTAGCACACTAACTAACAAGATACATCGCTAGCTAGCTTTTTGGAGTTACAGCCTAGGGAATTGTTGTACACCAGTGGTTCTCAATTATTTTCTGTAATTCCCCCACTGGTGGACAGAAATGTTTTCGCTTCCCCTCACCCCCCATTTGAAATACTATTGAGAAATTGATCATATCTATTTATTTATCTGTACTGTGCAGACTGAACGCCCTCCCACCCGCCCCTCCCCCCTCCAAGGGGTGTAAAAAGATAGCAAGTTATTGGTGTGCAAACAGTGCTTCTCAAATGAGTTGGGTGATCATTTTGCAATCTTTTTACACAAGGTACCGCCTCAAAAATATTTAGCTTGGCAAGTAGCATCGTTTTTGCTACCTCTGCCTACCATCACGGTTTAACTTTGAACTGTGTCTGTTCAAAGTGTGGCACGGGGGCCATTTGTGGCCCACGATTGGCCTGCGGCATGTTCTAAAAATATATTTGAAGAAAACTAAAACATGTTTTAAAATAACAGCAAAAATGGAAAAATCAGCAGTAATTTTCCAAGAATAAAGTCAAAATTTTAAAGGAAAAAAATTGTATTCTAAAGTCATTATGAAGAAAAAAAAACAAAATAAAGTTGTGATATGGGAATGAAGTCATAATATTACGGAAGGAAAATGTACTATTATTGAAGAAGAAAGTTGAAATATTTGGACAATTAAAAAAAACAACTGAATAAAATGTGAAAAAAAGGAAAAAAGACAACCGTGGAAAAAATGTTTCTTGTTCATTTGAACGCCCGATACGTCTAAAAGTACCTTTGATTGGACAAATATAACAATGAGCACAAAAACAGCTGTTTTGGCAGTGCTCCGCTATAGCTATTCATGTAAGAACGTACCAAGATATGCGAGATATCAGCTCTTATTATGAGCTATTTGTGTTATCATCGTTCTATTTGTCCACACCAATGGAGCTTTAGTTGCAGCAGGCCTTACAAAGCATCAATAAACTTTACAAAAAGAAAAGGTTTGGACACCCTGGCATCGAGTACGTGGCTTGTACTGGCAGGTCATTGGCTTGTGGCTTGTTAAACAAAGCAGCTAAACAAACATTTCAACAAAGTAACATTTCATATGAATTCAATATCATGGATTCTGAATATTAAGAACTTGAATACAGTTTTGACTTGATATGTGTGATATCATTCTATTTTTATTCCTGACCACCCCCAGTGGTACTCCTAGCACAGTTTGACAATCAATGTTCTCAGCTGCATAAGCATGCTAAATGACCACCGTGTCCTAACTGGTTTGCATTTAGAAATGATTGGTAATGCTAACATCTCTTACTTTGCACAAGACAGCAATGTTAACATGTTGGGAATTGTTCCGGGCTTTTCAAGGGAGTCAGGGATGTTTAAAGCAGACATTTCCTTAGAAAACCATGTGAAGGAACTTCATCAGTCACCGGGATGTAGCATTGGGGACCACTTGCAGTCAAATAGGTGTCATTTATCAATACATACGTTCAATAGGGATGACTTTTCAGAGGATTAGTGTAAGGTTTGACCTGTTGGCGCCACAGGATCCAAGCATGGAATCCAGCGGTGTCAGCAGGATTCATATATTATTGAAAACAATGCGTCATGCCGCCTCCTATTGTAAGAACACAACTTTCAGCCAAGGATGTAAGACATGCACGCAGGCATACATGTAATACATACATACGGTATAGTTGTCATAATCATACAAATAATCAATGACTTATGGATAATAAGTTGCTATGTCCCAGCTGTGCCCCTGCAAAGAGATTTTGATTGATGGCAGCCATGTTTTTCAACCAATGTTGTTCAAGTTTTACACACTAGCACTTGGGAGTCCCTGAAAGGGGTGTACTAAATTGTGTTGTGAATCGGCTAAACACCCCAAAGCAGGGGTGCCCGTTATGTCGATCGCGAGCTACCGGTCAATCGTGAAGGTAGTTTGGGTGGATCGCATACACATCACTTCATAGATGTCGTATGACGTCAGTCAGCCGTCTTTAAGCTTCCCTCCTGATTCGCTCTTCCTCCCCGGTGGCAATGGTGAAGGTCACAGACATGCAGCTTTCATCTTAATTATTCTGATTACGTATAAACTAAGTGAGCGGTAAGATGCTTATGTCTATAACAAAAGCTCTCCGTCCACTTGTAGCGGCTAGTTACGTCGAAAAAAGTGACTTGTTTGAGGGCTTTGCTTGGCATCATGAACTCCACTGTAGAAATGCGTGTTTTTCTACTCTTCCCTTTCTTAAACTATTATTTCATGATGAAGTGCAAAATGTTCCCATTGCTGAAACCTTTTGAATGTGTTGGCTTGACTTGGGCTGCGTTGCCTTTTGCATCATCATTTTCAATTCTTGTATATCAGTAACGTTTGATAGCACATGCTAACTGGACGTAACACATGAAGTGTGTGTCTAACGAACGTTACGTCGCTATTTTGACGGACGTACATGTTACCAGTACTCAGGTTGTGTACACAACTGTTGAGGAAGGATGTGTCATTATCTTTATTGCCATAGTGAATTCAATTGTGGATTATTTGTGAATGATATCAACTACTTTGATGACTTGTAAACTTTGAAGCTATGAATGTGAAATACTCATCATTAGTATAGCAGTTTATAAGTTTACGGTTAGATTTTATATTTACGTATAAATCATTATTTGATATATGATTGTTACATTTAATATTTGATATAGGATTATATATTATGTTTTACAGTAAGAGATAGATCATGTAACTTGCATGCTGAAAAAGTGTATGCACCCTGGTATACATGTACAACGTGTACTACTCATACTATACTATACTATACTTACACTACTTATAAAGACAGTAAATACTGTATATATGTTCTATAATTACAGTAGGAGGGGGATCTTTGGGACTTGGTCATTTTAAAAGTAGGTCCCAGGCTGACCAAGTGTGAGCACCCCTCCCCTAAAGTTACGGTGGGTGCTTTGAGCTGCACGTGTGAGAAATTTCGAGTCAATCCAACTAATACGGGTCAACTTTGGGGTTTCATAACAGCGCCGCCGTGTGGTGCATCTGTCAGACAAATAGCGGGCACGGGCAGCACACACACTGTTACATGTTCACCCTTTTGTGTGCAGAAGAGTGAGCTTCCACAAACACCATCTATACGACGTTTGAAAGCCTTCAATGGCAACACTGCTTTTCTTTGAGGGATCATGAACGACAGAAGGCTGCAGGGGGTGTATGCGTATAAAATGTACATATGCAAGCTCAGGTGTGTGTGTGTGTGTGTGCTTTGATTGACAGCTGCCACTGACCCGTGCCAGTCAGAGTGCCATGCTGCAGGGCGATGAGGTCGATCGCTACGGAGACGACCTTCGCCCTCATCTGCATCCCGCCTTCATTAGCGCAGGCAGGCAAGGAGAATAACAACCCAATAAATTAATAAAGAGAAAGACAGGGTGAGGGGTGGGGACGGTGGGGGGATAGTAGCTGACACGGGGGGGCCGGGGGGTGGGGGGAGCCGGGGTAAAACAGGAAAGGGAGGGGAAGGGGAAAGTGGAAGTGTAACGAAGAAATGCGTATTTACTATCTAAATTGTATCAACGCTTCCTGGGGTGAACTCTGGCGGTTGCTTAGCATGCCGCCAACATAGCCGACGTGTTAATAAAGTATGAGCTTTAATCATCTATTGTTGTTCAACAACAGACTGCAGAGGGAGAGGTAAAAGAAAAACACATCCACACACAGAAAGAGCTGAGGTGTGCGTGTTTGTGTGTGTGAGTCGGCCTTGTCAATAAATGATGAGCAAGTATGTTACGCGGGATATACTAGTGGTTGGGGGCTCTTCCCAGGAGAACTCCCCAGCAATGATACATCTTGCAGCATGCTTGCACACCACACAACACCTTTAAATAGCTGCTTTTACTACCACCGCTAATGCTGAACTACTTCAAGCCAGTCACCAAGTACAAGGGGGGGAGTCAAGGTATTTTTGCTGTTAGCAGAAGCGCTGCACAAAATAGTTGGACTCTCCCGCAAACAGGAAGTCACCAAACACACACAAATAGTCGTCTGACATCATCCCTCATGAACCAGGAAGTAGCCTGCCAACTCAGAAACTGTCACGGTCAGCTAAGATGTGGTGTAGCGCTACGCGTGGGTCAGAGCCGCGGAACACACACCGTGCGCAGGGCCCCACGATCCAATGGGGGGAGCACATTTTCCCATAGGGGGCACATTCTCATCAAATGCGTCAAGAACGTGCATCGTTGGGAAAAAAGAAGAGGCGAGCAATCTGATACTCGTTCTAATTGAATTTGCCCACTCCATCGTCTGGTGTAATGGTACAGCTGCTGCCTTTTAGGGTAGAAGGCGTGGGTTTGATTCCGGCAACTGATGCTTTTTGAAAATTCATTTTAGTCGATTCCTTTGTTATTTTGCACTAAAAATAATTTATTGAACAAGATGTTTCCCATGTCATCTAACTACATTCAGTCATTATGTAATGGGGGGGTCCTTCCGGGCCCCAACTTGGCAAAGGGCGTCCTTGCCCAGTTGGTTCAATAAAGTCTTGAACAAAAGGTAAGCTCACACGGAGCGGCACGGCACACAAAAAGGCAAAGAACCAAAATGACGAAGGAGGCTATGGGAGTAGTGATGTTCGGAGACGTGCTGGCTTGGAAGCGTACGTCGAGTAATGGAGGGCGTGTTTCCATGAAGCGAGTATTAAGACTCGTCTCATTCGGGGGAGGAGCCATAAATGTGACCGCTTCGGGAAGTGGTTTGGGTATTTCCGTAAAAAATAAACCCCTCAGGCTCCGTTCACAATCTGGGTTTTTGACAGTTGAGAGTTTGCATACCAGCGTTTGGATAGTGTACCGGAAGGGTTCCAAAAAGCGGCACAGGTCACTTGTTTTGGTAGCCATCACACCGTTTGTCAATGCCAAACAATTGCTAGGAGGAATCTGGGGCTCTTGCAGACTAAACAGAAGAAAAACAGTTTACGGCGAGGCGTGCTTGACTCCTGTCCAACCGAATTGAAGGAACAGCCGAGCAGCACGCCGCCCGCTATAACCACCTCATCAACCAGCATGGAGGAAGATGAGAGCGGACGCAGGTAATGTGCCTGCACCTATTTTGTCTCTAAATGAAAAAAGCTGCCTGCTCGGTGGGGTGGGGTGGGGGGGGGGGGGGGGGGGGGGGGGGGGTGGGGGGGGGGGGAAGGAGTGCGAATGGCGGAGAACGGCACCCGCTGCGCCAGGGAGGAAATTCTCATGGCGATCGATGGAGAGGATTAGGGCGGGCTTTGGCGGAGGGCTCTGGATCTGAGCAGTATTCTCTATGGGGGGCCTCCCGGGAGATTTGGGGAGGGCCAGGGAGGGGGAAAGTAAAGAGAGGGCTAACCTGGAACTGTCAGGCAGCTGAGGAGGAGGTTGGCCTTGCTGGGAAGAAGAGTGCAGCCAAGGTCCCACCGGACGTCACCGTGGTCCTCACACTCCGAACACATCATTGGAGGACCTGTGGCAGAAAAACAACAGAAGAAAACTAAATCACACATTTATCAAAGTAACAACTACGATTAATTTGGTTGATTGTGTGGACTTGATTGTTGTTTCGCCGTCTATGCAAGCAATTGTGGCAACATAAAAGTGCACTTCCTAGCAGCGACCAACGGAGGCACTGTTGATTCCGAATAGAGAACACAAAAAAATGAAGATGAGCCATTTTTCAAAAGACATCCCCTTTAGAGCCGAGCATTTTAGATGATTTGGACTGACCTTTCAAGGCACACAGAATATTGTGTTCTAAGGTTTTATAAACATGGAAGCTACCGAAACAAAGATTAGACTCTTGAAAAAGTTTGTTTCTACTTTTTTGCGTTGGTCTATACCAACGTAAACTTACAACCCAGTAACAAACACAACATGAACATTTACAATTTACTTGTGCAACGGCAGTATGTTGTACATGTGTGCGCGCGCGTGTGCATGTGTGCGCGCGCGTGTGCATGTGTGCGTACGTGTGTGCATGTGTGCGCGCGTGTGTGCATGTGTGCGCGCGTGTGTGCATGTGTGCGCACGCGTGTGCATGTGTGTGCATGTGTGCGCGCGTATGTGCATGTGTGCGCGCGTGTGTGCATGTGTGCGCGCGTGTGTGCATGCATTACAATTTCCCTACCCTGCTCTTCCACTTCCTCCTTCCTTTCATGCGTGAGCTCTTTTCAAATGCACTTCTGCCATCTAGTGGCCGTTGTTATGGCTTAAAATGACTCCACAGCCACACGCATCAGTGGGGGGTTGCGTCATCACCTCGTTTAGCCTCTCGCGCAAAAAAATGGGAAAACGCGTATAAATATGTCCTTGGGATCGAGTGTTCGGGTTTATGAAAACGTATAATTACATCTTTGGTACTGAATGAGTTAAATACGGGAAATGAAGGTGGAAAATATGTAATTATGAATAACAAGATATTTTTCTTACTTTGTTAAACCACTTTGGATAATTGCTACATTGGCAATTTGCATAATTGGCCACGATGCATTTGCATGTGATTGTGCTGGATGCTGCCGGAGACAGTGAGAACATTGCGGGAGACTAAAAGTGAGTAAAGACCATGAAAAGCAAAACAAATACGTTTAGAAGTACCAGTGAACGTTCTTCTGTCGCTGTTTTTTGTCATTTTTTTAAAATGTCACAAACAAGATGAGAGTGCTTTTAGGTTGGAGGGGGGCTGGCAGCAGCGCCCGCTGCTGGTTGAGAAGGGCAGCAGAGCGATCCTTCGGCACTTTGAGCTTCGAATTTCACGGCTTCGCTCTGTCACAGTTTTTCAAAAAGATATGAATGACTAAATCAAGCTGTTTGGTGGTGGAATACAGCCTATAATTAGTACAAAATGTAAACTATATCATCTGGGGTCTCCAAGGACTTTTACGGTACATTTTTGCTTGTTTGCTATTGTCTAATTACAACAGGGTAAAAAAAAATTGTTTTTAATTAAAAAGCGTATTTAGAAGGTGGTAAACAGGTTGCCTATGCCTTATATGGTTTTTTTTCTCTTACTGTCTACTGTATTGGGTAATAGGCATGTAAAGGTGACTGTAGGGGTGTTATTTCATGTCTAGAGGGCTCTAATCATGTTAAAAAGCATCTTTAGAAGGTGGTAAACAGGTTTTCTATGCTCTAACTATGAAATTATCCCATTTATAAATTAGGAATCCTACTTCACGGATATTCTCTTGTCACAGTCGTGTCTGGAACCAATGAACCGGATTACGGTACCACACTTGCATGGAAGCAGAAGTTCAGAACACAGACCACTGAGATTTTCAAGTCTTATTAATAAAAGTAAATAACAGAAATAAAAATAGCGGTTGTCTCGCATCGTTAGTCTCAAAACCAGTGCGAAACACGTCGGTGAATCACCCTGGGATGCTCATGATCGGTCAAGACTATACGGTACGCCCCATCTATGATCCAGAAAGGGAGAGGCGAGCGAGAGAGCGAGCATGAGAGTCCAGTGGGAAATGATATGGAGGAGCCGCATGGTGGATGTGGGATTAAATGGCATAATTAATCAAGCACAAAAACAAGCACGCTGCTCATACATTTATGATGTCCATTTTCTTCACTTGAGCAGAGGTAATCAGCGCATCGTACGTTGGCGCCCCGATGCGTGTCACAATGACCTCCGGCCCATGTGACCGTCTCGACCCGAAGAGCGGGGCCACTCAAAGCCGCCATTCGATGGCCTCTCCGCGTGCAAACTAATCTCCACGACAAGCAGACGCATGTTTTTGTCTCCCGATGTCCTTTAAATGAGGACGTCTTTAAAATTGGGTCCACAACTCGCAGCTCCCTGCGGAGTTGATGCGTGTGACGCTTAACCCACGGAGCGGAGGTACTGACCGTTTCAAATAAAAGATACTGTGGATATCACAGCGATATCAACCTAAAAGAAAACACACAAGTTTTCTTAACATTGCCAGGAAATCTCACCAATCAAAGTATCGATCGACAAACTCTTGACTGACAAACGATGCTGTTTGTCATGCAACCTTGTCGGACGTATTCCTGCCTGACCTAATTTAAATGTTAATATCATTCTGCCTTTGCTTCTTTACGCAAGACAAAAGGTCATTTCTTTTTTTTTTGTCAGATCATTGGAGCCACGCCTATAACGCCCATGTGCCATCGCATGCGCCAATCTTTGCATTAAAGCTCTTTTTAGCGAGCACGCGGCCTTCAGCTCTGCTTCAAAACCAACAACACACAGACACCACAAAACAAATGCAAAGATTTTAAAAAAAATGCTGCAAATGCCTTAAAGGGATAGTTGGCATGCTTTGGTTTCCATCTTGAATGCCTCCAAGAAAGGGATTTGTTTTTGTTCAATCATATTTACAGAATAGAGCTGCGGTCACCAACCTTTTTGAGCGCTACATAACTGGTCTGAGCCGTGAACCTACACAAGATAAACACTGTATTATTTTGGAGAAAGCGTCCATATTTAAAGCAAAGCTACTGTCGCTGTGATTGGAATTATCACAACTACGTCGTCGTCGAGAAGCGGGAAGCTACTGAACCACTGCTGGTATCTTTCCATCGTCATTTATGCTGTGGTACCATGACATACAAGTGTCCCGACTAACGAGTGTTTTTTTTGAAGAAGAAGAAGAAGCGAGCCGTCTCTGGGCCATTTCTGAGCTAAAATTTGGGAATGAGCTCTAGTTAACAGCAGGCAGAGCCGAGGACAGCTATGTAGGGGCCTCTGTCTGCTAGCTAATTCCAGCAGTGGCTAGAATTAGCAGTACACTAGCTAGTCATCAACGCATCATCATAGCGATCTAATTGGTCTTATTTATTATGTATTGTGTAACACTTTGACAGGAACAACATCAAATTAAAAGCACTAAATGAATACAGACCCACCACCCATCAGTACACGTCTGGACTTGTTTTTCACAGGTTGTGTACCACAAATGTGCACATTAGCACTCAATAAGGTAATGAAAACTTACCTTTATGCATTCCCACATAGTATCAGCATTTGGGAGCAAATAAGAGGTGAACTCAACAGGCTTCAAATACTGCATAGTAGTCCATCTGTGTGAATTTCTCTTGGAGATGAATAAAGTATCTATCTGGGCACACCAGGAGAAGGTGCGTTCAAGAACTGTCAAACAAAGTGGGACAAATCGCTGCTCGTATTAGGCATTGAAAAACTGTGGGATTTCTAACTGCATTTTATTTTTGAACCCACCATCCACCAGGACGAGCCTGGACTTTGCTTTTCTGAGAGGTTGTGTACCACAAACATGCACATTAGCACTAAGGTCATCAAATCTCACCTTTATGCATCCCCACATGGCATCAGCATTTGGAACCAAATGTGAGGTGAAAGGAAAAGGGTGAAAATACGTACGCAGGCTGTGAATCTATTTGGCTTTTTGTGTCATCGACGAGCGATGGTGGTTGAGGACAGACGGCCTGGTGAACACGTTACGACAGTCAGGCCTAACGACCCGCATTGCCGCAGCTGAAAGATTTTGTCTTTGAGGTGCACATCATGCAACGCTTGTTGCTTGCAGGGCGAGGCCAGGTGGTGTGGCGTTTTGGGCACTGGGCTCTGGGCCGGGGATTGGGTTGGTCACACTACGGGAGGGGAAGGCACTGAGGTAATGTTTTTATTTTTTTTCCTAATATTTTTGCAATCAACTGGCAAAATCCCCAAAATTGGCTGGTCCATCGCTATCGACAGGTTAGCGAACGCTGCTATAGAGCAACTTATTACCTCCGCCAAGGGCAGCGCAAGCGCAGCGCGCAGGTTTTGTTTTTTCCGGCGTTTATCTGTTTGTTTGTGCTCAAAATAAGTTGAAAAGTTCTAAATGGATTTGGATGAAATTTTCAGGAATTGTGGGAAATGAGATCTGGAAGAAGTGATTAAATTTCGGGGGTGATCCGGAGCACCGTCTGCATCCAGGAATTATTTCAAGGGTTCTTTAACATTGCGAGATAGGAGCTTTTTCGGCATTTGTGCATAAACAGTAACGCCACACAAAATGGTCACAGCACTTGGAAAAAGAATACAGGACGGGGGGGGGTGTGGTGCTCTCCAAGTGCTTCTCTGGCTTTTATTGTGTAACTTTTGCCACCAAGGGTCACATAAAGAAAAATCAAAGGATGGCGGGGGTCACTTTGATACTTTTTATTTCCTAAAAAGGCTAAAAAAAAACCCATTCACACATATTTAAAGCCAAACCGTTATCGACTAGATTAGATTGTTCCTTTTGCTCTCTTTTTCTGATTTTTGCTGTTTATTTCGTGTTTAATTTTATTTCTACGTGTCGCACGCCAATAATAAATGAGTCCCGGGCCGCACGTGGGACACCCCTGATGCACGTGTTGAGGGCCTGTCACCATAATAAATGGATGAATGGAAGGATAAAAGAAACGTGGATAACTATGAGCCGTGGATGAAACACGCGTACGCGCACGTGAGTTTATCACGTGCCTTGCCTCACCAGCCATGAACCTCACCACATGTCGCTGTTACCGTATTAGCGGGAGCCGCAGACGTCAAATGGCCCCAACGCCGGACTTTGGACACCTGTGTTAAATGCTTTTTGTCATGGCTGCTGAGTCGGTTAGAAATACTTGAGAGGCATGTATCTCTGCTTGAACGGCTATGCTTCCTCAATGGGAGCGAGTGCAATAGACGTATGCGACACCTCCATCTTGGCTCGACATAAAAGTCTCAGGCCCATTATGAGCATGAGGCATAAACACGTCAAGCAAAGCAGCTCAATAACAGCTTGTTCCTGGAGCGCCGTCATCCATCGACGTATCAATATGGAAATACCGCCATGGCCCAGACATTAATCAATGGGGCTCCTAAGGGGGGGCACCCCAAATCATCAATGAGACGGATCGGCCCGCGGTCAGGCTCGGACAGGCCGTATCGATGAGAGCATTTCCACCTGTAGAGGCCGCCTGCATCAGAATTCAATAGCCGGCGCAGCTGCCGGCTCCCTCCAAGCCCCACAAAGACACGCTTGAGCGGGGGTACGTGCCTCGACTCATCATGGCGGACGTGCCGCCTGCCTCTCTTCATGCTCAACAGCCTCTTGCTTCTATGGAGCCTTATAGTGGGGGGGGGGGGGGAGCTCAGCAACGGTGACTTCAAATTAACTTCTTTTGTCTTCGGTTCACTTGAACCCCCACCTTATAAGCAGTTGAGGCGGGAAGTGGAGGTCCGACATGAAACGAGAAGGTTCGCCTTTCCTCTCATCTCCTCGACTCGCCTTCATCTTGACGCCAGCGCGGGATTAAAACGTCTGACTTCCGTATCTCAGAGCCAATCAATGAGCTTCTGTTTGCCGCCAAGTGGCCTAATGAGGAAATGAGGTGTGGGGCGAGGGCGCCCCCTAGTGGCTTTAAGTGTGGATTACATTCACTGGACATTTCATTAGGTACACCTTGACAGGCTAAATGAGCGATAAAATAAGAGTTTTAACGAAGCACTCGCCTTTACAATGACAAGAATGCTGAGTTTTTCATTTAATTTCAAATCAAACACGACATTTATTATTACTAAAAGAGGAAATACTATAAATACTGTAGCTCCCGGCACGACGCACCAAGAGCACTCGAGCCATGTCGATGACTGCGTCCAGCTGCTGCAAGGCTTCGTGTTAATTGACCCCAATTTGCAACTCATTAAATACCACACGATCCTCTCTCCATCACAACACCTCTTGAAGGTTAAAGTTCAAGGGTCATGTGTCCGGTGTGCACACTTGGCCTGCCCTTTTCAATCCCAATCAGCCCCTCTGCTCTGTTCTGCGTTTTTTCTTTTTTTTTTTTGCTCCATGAGCCAGAAAAGAGAGAGATGCAGCACCACAAAGGTCATGGACATGGATTTCCTTTGCTTTGACTCAATGAAAAGGTCAGATGAGGGCACCATG
Source organism: Dunckerocampus dactyliophorus (assembly GCF_027744805.1). NCBI lineage: Eukaryota > Metazoa > Chordata > Actinopteri > Syngnathiformes > Syngnathidae > Dunckerocampus > Dunckerocampus dactyliophorus. The sequence continues at coordinate 2,678,517 of NC_072830.1, forward strand.
AAATGGCAGCGAGGCCTTCACGGGGACCAGGGAGTCCACACATCACCCTCAACTGGCAGAGAACGAGACCCCCGGGAAGCAGGAGGAGTCTCGTGGGCATGGGCGGGCGTGTTCTGCTTGGTAATGACAAAGAATGGAAAAGTTACTGCGCAGAAAGTACATCAGTGTTTACCTTCATGTTGTGCTTTCGCTCTTCTGAGCTCTGCCGCATGTATTTCTGTATTTGTTGAATGAGAGACATAGTTAGTGATACATTGGGACATTCCACCAAGTAAGCATGGACAAATGTCTCGGGAGGTACTTTCACATTCACTCATTAGCTTCTGTTATTTTCCGCGTTTGTCCCTCCTGTTCTGTGCTTCTCTTTGTGTTTTTTTTTTTTTTCTTTCAAAGGTCCTCGCTCCAGCTGGAGGCTGGGCGTCCCTGCTGCTGATTGGCTGTCTGGCAACAAAAAAACGATTGTTTGCAGCTGGGAGATGCCGGTTCTTTCATCCATGCTACGGGCATGCTCTCGTTCCTTCCATTTTTCCTTTTTTTTCATCGTTGTCGTTGCCCAGTTGTTTCCCTGCCGTCCAGCCAGTGAGTTCTTTATGGTGCCTTTTTTCAGTGAAGTCGTTGCGCACCATCGCCTGTGGTTTCTGCTCCCTCCTTTGTTGGCTTTGCTGTACTTTGTGTGACTCTCATTGAAGAGACTATAACCGTTTTTGGGCCTCATGCCTCTGCTTCTGGGGTCCAGACCTACACAGCACGTAACTCTGATGAAGGTTGCAATAAAAATCCATCCAAAAAAAAAAATATGGAGAAAAATGTCCCACCCCTTTTTTAATGTAACACCATAAAAATGGGGTGGAAGATTTTTCCACAGTTTTTCCGGGGGCATGAGGCCCAAAAATAGTCATATACTGTAGTCTCTTTATTGAGAATCACACAAAGTACAACAAAGCCAACAAAGGAGGGAGAAGACATCACAGGCAACAGGCAACAACTTCACTGAAAAAAGGCATCATGAAAAACGTACTGTTGCAAAACAAACAAAAGCATCGAAAAATGAAAAATTCTCATCAAACGTTTTCAGAAAAAATAGCGGGAAAAAAAAATCCACCCCCGTTTACTCGTTTTTTTTTGTTTTATTTTTGAAAATTCTGTGGTTTTGATTAAAAGAAACACGAGATGTTTTCGGTAAAAGTTGATTAAAATGTTTCCACTCCTTTCATTTGGTATATTTTTTAACCTTGTGGCATCACATCACAAAAAGATGCATATTTTTTCCACCATTTTTCCAGAAACCTTTGATGTGTCTTTTGCAACCTAAGTCAGATCTATCGGTGCCCGATCGATCGGCCGCCGATTTCCGTGAAAAGCGCGGTATGGGCATACGCTGATACTTTTTAACGCTGACCAGCTCCGCCCCCATTGCAGCATCCCGCCCACTTTGCCTTCACAAAGCCAAAACAAGCATGGCTGCCGTGTGGGACTTCCTGTTGTTGTGAGAGTGAGAGAAGTTTTGCACCCTGCAAAACATGCCACCAGCGTGTGGTGAGTTTCCAAGGCTCGTAATTTGATCATCGGTCGGGCGGCGGCTAATGTGGCTAACGCTGGACACTCGCCTGTGTGTGCGTGATAGTCGGAGGTCTAAGGCGGATAGCCCGAAAAGTGGTCAAATCCTCAATACCTGGTCAAATCAAAAATGTATATTACTCCTTTTTCTCTCAGGTGCCATCAAAGTCTGTTTGGCGCAAATATCACATTTTTTGAGCTCCAATAACAAAAATAAAACATATGATCATAAATAGCGACGTCCCGATCCGCTCTTCAGGATCGGCTGCTGATTCTCTCTGTTTTGAAGATCGGATAACATCGACTTCACGTTTGTAACACTCCAACACGGCAGGTGAGGTCATGCGCCTCAAAGCCGGTTGCCACTCGACTCCTGCCACCCGCAAGAAGAAAAGGCAACACCACCATGCAGACATGGCCGTGGTGTACGGTGGTGAAGGTGGTTTCACGTTGGACGTCGGACATTGGGCTCCGTAGCTACAGCGCTAGTTTCCCCTCACTGTGCCCGGACTGCTGAGTCATGGTGTGGGGAGCTTGCACAGGAAGTGCTGCTCTAACCGCTGGTTGTTTATACTAGGGACAGTCAATAAATTACCATCACGATGAGGAGAATTTGTTAAAAAAAAGTCATATATTCTCAATCACACCCCACAAATGGATCTACAACCACGTCAAATGATTTGTCCTACCCTGAAAGTATTTTGCACGCCTGTTTTTATCTTTTATTGGATTAGGGACCTGACATAAAGACGTTTGTTCCAAAAGCCAAAGATTATTGTTGGCTATGCTGTGGAATAAAAAAGTACATTCAGCAATAATTTTGTTGCATGCTTATTAAATAAAAAAAAAGGACCGGTACTGGATCGGACCGGAAGCCAAAAAATGCGGCTCGGGACAGCCCTAGTCATAAAGGCGACCTGATATTCTGGTTAAAAGCTAGATAGCAGAGTTTGATTGGAAATGAAGATGGAGGCTCGTGTGCGGTGTTTGTACAAGATGTCATTTATTGACTATGATACAGATGACGTACAGTAAGGCCTGCTGCATCCACCCTTCCCACTCAAACGACCACACTCAGCATTGACATGTTATCTTTTCACTTTACAGTACTTCATTACCTCTTTTCCTTTCTGTGTATTATGACCCCGCCTTCCCCCACCCACGCCCCCCCAAGTAGTTCATAATATTCTCTTAAATAGTCAGTGGTGAAGCCCTCCTTCCTTCCTTCCTTGCTGGGGAAGAATTCATGCACTATAGGGGGCATCTCTCCAAAAAACAAAAAACAAACATAAAAAGATTTTTTTTCTATCACCACCGACTAAAAGGGGCAAATGTTAGACCCCAGCCCACCCCCAACAAACCATTCAACAACACTTTCCATATAGTTGGCTTGTTTTGTTTTCATATTAACTTAACAGACATCCGTCATCAGTTGGAAAAGAAAATTGCCGACTCATAAAAAGTCTTTTTTTGTTCTAATATTCCATTCTGCAGTGTCACCTTTTTGCCCGGTCTTTGGCTGCCTCAGTCAGTATCATCACGCGGACGTACACGCTGGCCCCCACACACACACGCACACGCACACACACACACACACACACACACCAGTACCAGTGGTCAACACTCCCCCCATCTTTGTCTCCTCCCCGTAAAGCGGATGAGCAAACAGGCTTAGTGAGAACTGCATTCCTCGCCGTCATGTTTGTTTGGATCACGATGCTGCTGTCTGGACGTCAGCTCAGTCCACACCCCCACCCACACCCCCACATTAGGGGTAAATAGGTAGTGTAAAAGCTCCTGTGGGAGTTTTGTAATTGTTTAAAAGGCTTGAAGGGCCAGCGAGGGGCTTCCAGGGAGATGCAGCAGCAGGTGACCTTGGTGAGCATCTGCTCGACTCTCTCAAACACAAAAATGTAGTTCAAAAGCAATTTCAATCCACCTCTCGGCCGTTTCTACGGTAACAGCAGGCTGAGCCCCGGGAATTAGTGATGCTCCATTCCGGTCATGCAGACACATGAATGCGCTGTCTGTTCCCGTCTCGCAACAAAAAACACAACGAGAAGCCCTCAAATGGGAAATGGCAGCCGGGTGTAGTGGCAGAGCACCGCCACCGGGGGCAGTGTTGCGCAGTGGTCTTGAAAAGTCCCGAGTGGTTGTTATTCCCGATGAAAAGAACGCTTTTCTACGCAGGCTGTGAAGGATATTTGGGCCACACTGAGAAGAAAAAGGAGAATTAAGTCATATTTTGTGTGTTTTTTTTTTAAATTGGTTTATGAGAGTCAAGTGATAATAGTACAAGAAAAAAAGCTGTCATTCTACCAAGTCCTAATATTTGGGGGGGAGTCAAATTTACGAGAACAAAGGCTTAATTAAACGAGAATAAAGTCATATTTTGTGTGATTATTATTTTGTCCCGTTTCGTTTCACTAAGTGTTTAGTGATAAATATTACAAAGAAAAACAGTCAAACTTCAGAGGAAAAGAAAGCTGTAATTCAACAAGAACAAAGTCATCACAAAAATGTATAATGTTGTTTTAATTTGAATTCTATTACTTCCTGACTTAATTCTTGTACATTTATTTTTTTCTTTTTAGTGTGGCGATAATACTCCTTTGCACCAGCTTGGATCGACGATTTCCTCCAATAAAACGCGTCCAAACATGTGAAAACATGAGCCCCCCCGCCATTTCCACGCCAATCCTAAATTCCCTCCCAGTAAATTCATCTATCAAGTGTGTTGTTTAGTGACCTACAAGGAACCAGGCAAGCACGCGCTGCATGTCACTGAAACTGCAGCACCTCCTGACGTTTTCCAGTCACCTCAAGTGTTCGTGTTGCTTTTCTTGCAGCCAACTACTCGATCAGGGGCTTGCAATACCCGATTGGTCCTGTAGATGTCAGTGGTGCGCTCCCGGATGAGCGGGCTAAGAGTGGCTGTCACGTGACATCACAACTCCAGTATTTTATTTATTTATTTTTTTTTAAATGTGCCTTGAAAGTGCTCAGGAAAGTGCTTTTTGAAGAAGGTCCTTGCTCGGAGAACTGCAGCAATGACTCACGCACACGCACGCGCACACGCACACGCACAAGCACACACACACACACACACACAGAAGACACCAGCAAGGGGGAGGGGGTGGAAAGTCAATGCGATTACAAGCAAACTTTATGTGTAACTTGATGCAGCTCACACGGAGAGAACGCCTGAAAGGGCGTGAGTGAGTGCACCATCATTCCAATCTGCAGATCCGGTTGGTTGGGTTTTTTTGTTTTTGTTTTGACCCCCCCTTCTGCAGTGCTTCCACGGAGCCTCGAGTGAACTCAGGTGGTTGAACATCCTGTCGGGTTGTGACGAGCGGCAGCCGCGTCACTGGGCTCTCTCCAAACAAGACGAGGAAGGCGGGTCTAGATGACGGGTGATGATGCAAGCGAACCCTCCCTGCTTCACAGCGTGTGTTGTTCTGTAGGGGGGTGATGGGGGTGCAGGGAGGGCGGCAGCAGAGCGGGGATGGGCGACTGGGGAGTGGGAGGCGGGGAACGGGGTGGCGACTGTTGGTGGTGGTGATGGTGGATGGGGGGGCCGTAGTGAGGGATGACAGGCGGCGTCGCCGGGAGGACGTAAGGGGTGGGAGGGGACGGAGTCGGCGAGGAGGAGTAGCCCCCGGCCACGCACGAGTACGCCGAGGTGCCGCCCCCGCCGCCGTAGGAGAGCGTGGAGGTGGGCGAGCCCGGCAGGCCCTCGGCCAGCGGCTGATTGTAGAAGAAGTACGCGCACTGGTGGATGAAGCTCTCGATGATTGTCTGGTAGGTGCGGGTGGCGGTCAGCGCGTCCATGGTGGTGAAGTCGGGCCTCATCAGCGTGGGCCAGAAACAAATGGACAGGTTCTCGCTGGTCATCAGGTTCAGCTTGTTGTTCTGGCTCACCCTGCCGAAAGAAACACAAACACGGGTGGACGTCAGAGTCACTCAATTGGTCACATGTCCGAGTGGAGCGCACTTCTTAGCCGCAACCAGCAGAGGCGCTCTTCATTCACTGTCAACTAGTTTGATGAAGAGTCCGGATCTCCACGATGGAACAACTCCTGCAGGCTGCACTCAATCTCATGAACTCATTCACTCCCAGACGTTTTTCAAAAGACAACCAACCCCTTCAGTGGCGGCCATTTTTCACCATTTGAACTCCTTCAAGGCACACAGGATATTGTGTTGTATGAACACAATATATGGTTATATGAACACGGAACCTACCGAAAGAAACATTAGACTCACGTCTTTCTTTGGAAAAAACACGTTTGTTTCTACCTTTTTGCGTTCTTTAGTAATCAGCAGTAGAACATAAGTTTCAGGAAAATATCAGTTCCCGACTAAAAAAAGGGAGAAAAGCAGCTTTTTGTGAAAAGATACATTTCAAGCATAACTTTCACTTTGACACAAATCTTTGTTGCTTCTAAACAACTCCACTGACATAAACAACACAAAAAATCATGTATTTACAAACAGAACACCATCAACTATTTACAGTTTTCACATTTGGAACTAAACTGTGCGCACGCGTGTGTGCATGCGTTACGTTTTCCCTTAAACATAATTTAATTTGTAAGAATAAAACATGTCAAATAAACACTTTATCCCTGGAAAATTGTGACTTCTTCTCGCTTCACAACAAAAAATAATGTCATGAGTGTGAAGTCATAATAAAAATATTACAAGAAAAAATGATTTTTTTGTAACCAAATAAAGTTGTATTATGAGCGGATATTGTACTTTTATAAAAATGAAGCAGTAATATTACACGAAAAAAGCATAATTTTACAGAAAAAATGTATTATTAAAAAAGTAATTTTACGAGTGTGAAGGAAAAAAACCTGCAATTTTATGTGTACAGAAGCTGTATTATGAGAAAATAGATGCGATTTTACAAAAACAAAATTGTACTATTACAAGAAAAAAGTCATATCACCACTTTAGTATTTAACGCTCTGTTATGAAAAAGTTGTATTTTTCTGAGTAACTGGATGATGCAATGTTAGAAGACATAGCGTGTGAATGCTGAAAAGCTGAAGCAAAACTGAAATGTTTTGAAAAGGTACGAAAAGGGAAATTCAGCATGACTATAGGAGCTGTTTGGAAGCCTAAGCTGGGCTGAAATGCTGTGGAAATATGCTCAAACGTAGAACCACGGTAAAAGCAGTTTGCAAGCTGAGCTCGCGCCTGGATTTGAAGCAGCGACCTCTGGGTCGGGAAACCAAGCAACTTCTTCAGCCTCAGCAGAATGAGGGTAGCAGTGGCGTTTGGCCTTGTTTGGTTTGACAGATTAGCCAAAGATGATGAAAAGTAGAATGAAGGTCACAGTAGTTTGGAAGCCGAGCTGAAGCTGTAGTGAAATGCTGATGATGAAAGCACACACGGGAATCAAACCGGGTATCTTTGGGTTGGGAAGCACACACCATCAACCAAGCCATGTCAGCGCTGAAGAACCAGCAGAGTAATTCAGTAATTCACCAGCAGAGGGAGCCATTTCAATTGCCCGTTCATTTTCAATGGGAACATTTGTGCTGAAAATATGAAATTGCACTAAATGTGGGGATATTTTTGAAAGCTCTGAATAGGTGGCCCACTTGTCGCGAGTGAGCTGAACATTTTGATGTTGGATTTGTCTGAATTGGTTAAGAAATGAGTGAAGAAAAATGGCCGATCACAACATTATATGTGTGAATGCTTCTTTTATATGTGTGAATGACTTAACCCTTGTAAGGTTACAGTTTGATGGTAAATTGTCAATAAAAGTAAAGTCAGCCAATATGCTGGGGGGCAGGGGGGAAAATCTACAATGCATCACAAATATCGAGATAAGTGAAGACGGCAAAACCAGCCGAATAAGCGAAGGCAACACACGCTTTACATGAGATTTGTTCACAGATTAGCCGTGTTTCATAAAAACAACACAAAGCAAAGTCGTTGGATAGTTTTACAATCAAAGATGCTACGCCAAACCACTTGGACGTTACACAGCGACGGTACGGATGGTGATGATGCAATATTTGGCAACACGACTTCTTTCAAAGCATCTGCCAGTGATTAAAACGTGAAGCTGATGCCATGCGCTCATCCTAATAGTGACGCACGGGCCATGAAAACACGACAGCACTCTTCTGGTAATCACGACGCCCAGCGGACTGCTTTCATTCTTCTGGAAGCTACAACAGTAACGTGTGTGTACTTTGCTGTACTGTGTGTACTTGTGAGTCACTCCTCATGTGCCATCACACTCATAGCAAACGTGTAATTCATGAAAAACGCAAAAATGCCCTTTGACAAATGAGTCTAATGACAGCTGTTTTGTGTACGCGTGTGTTTAAAAATAAAGAGCAGTACAAAGCAATCTGCAGAAAGGATCATTACAGAACAGCACTGCTTCTAGCTCCACCCCTTACCTCATGAACTAAAAAAACACTTTTTTTTTATCCAAGAGGAGACTGGGGACAACAAAAGGGAACACTGCAGCAAAGTGAAGACTGTGGAGTCAACAACAATCCAACACAGCAACAGTGGGGGAATACTGCCAAGCGAGTGTAGTGGGTTGGTGAGCCGTGTTAAGCTGAAAGCCGAACTTGCGTGTTCAGTGTTTACAGAAGCTGTATCGCCATGGTAACTTAGGCTAAACTCATAGCCTGGTCCCCACCAGGTTATGTCCATGCTTTCAGCTTCAAATCAGCTACGAAAGTGCCACTGTTTCACTGTTTAGCTAATTCGAAGATGGCGTCACCATTTATTTATGTGTTGTGTGTGATGTGGGAGTTTTTGTGCACAAATTTAAGTCGAGAAGCGTGTCAACAAAACGGCCACATGTCTGAGCTGCACGGCTTTGGAGAGTAGACTCGTGCTGCCGTTTCTCCTGGAATTCTGGTGTTCTAAAAATACAGCGGGTGTACCTAATCAAGCGGCCAATCATTTTGTCTTTCGATGATACCGTCGCCATGGTTACACAAAATGTTCAAAAAAAGTACATACCGCTCTTCTCCTGAACCGCAGGAATCCGACGCTACTGGACTAAAAGACTATGATTATGATAAGGAAATACTGTAATTATAAGAAAAAAATGAAAAAGGTCGCCACAAAACACGTCAAGACTGCCATCTAGTGGTCACAACGAGATACACCAACAAGACATATTACTAAGACTAAAAAAACACAGTTGTTGCTCCAATGTACTCATTTCTTAAATGGACCAGCGTTAAAATGTCAAAGTTGCAATGTCGAGCGTTGATAAATGAAAAGACTAGCAGGGTGTCATTAGTATAATAAACCAGTGTTAACCTGCGCTTTACATGCTCAGCATTGTTCTGCCAGCGGTCCTCCCTCGCTCTGTTGGCGGCGACTGTGTTGCTTTTAGGTTTGCCGACCGCCTGGGGGCCCTGCTGGATGCTGTCGCAGCCAAAATCTCCTTAAAGAAGGCGCCTGATCCTCTAAGTTTCACCAGTGATTTTGAAAAAGTAAGTGAAATATGTTTTTGTCTAAATTTGATGGTTCCCCTTTCATATCATATCCATGTGATTGGTTTCGGTATCGGCTTATTTCACTCATGGATGATCTGTGTCAGTATCAGCAGCATAAAAACCTGATCGGCGCATCCCGAGTCATAATCTTTTGGGAATTCCTCAAAAGGCTCCATAATAATTACTTACTTTTGTAAAATGCACCAGCCGGGATGGCTACATGTTTGAACGGAAGTAGAACAATATGACGTCAAACGCCCCCTGTCATGTGAACGCGCACTGACAAAGTTAGCTGATAACCACCGTTTAGTTCTGTTTGGGGAATTGAGGTTTTGTTGAGCTGCATCTTGAGCACCAAGCCTGGGTTGGTTGAGCCACTTTGGCAGAGAACCTCCAATATCAGCTAACGTCCTCTGATGTCACACCGTCAATCGCCACATCCGGCAGTGGCGTACGTCACACGATCTGCCAGAACCTCACACTACCATCCAGTGGAAAAGCATCAAAAGGTGAACCAAAAACCAAAAATGGATTTTAAAAAATGGGGGGGAATGTGCAATTTTGTGAGATAACTATTACAAGGCAAGATTATAAGAAAAATGTTTGTTGTACAAATATTTTCTCAGAATAAAATGGTACTATCACAAGATAAAACTTCCATACAACAATCACACTTTATAGAATTTTTTTTTTTTTTACAAGATTATAATTTTTTTAAAAGAAATAAATTGTTAATAAGTTTATAAACTTGCTATAGATTTTAATAAACAAAACAAAAAGCCAAAGATATGGTTAAAATATTTTTTATTGAGTTATTTTTTCTTTGTATTGAGAGTTTTGAAATGTATTCTTTAAAATATGGAATATTAAATATTTAATAAATGACAATCATTAATTAATAATGCAATTTATAATAGGGGTTGAATAATTTGAAGTGCAACTGTAATTTTTAATATAGTCCTAACTTTATGTGAAAAAAGTGATTTAAATTCTGTGTTACTCAAAGGATCAACGGTGAGTCATGGAGTGACAAGTCGGTACGTGGCAGTGGAAAAGGCAGCATTAAATAAGAGCCAAAGTGTAGCTAGCGCCACCCATCTGTGAACGTCTCCAACCCCTGTCCCTTTCACTCACTTGTTCAAGTGGCTGATAACATATTTGAAGACCTCGTAATTCTCCCTGGGGAAGCGGCGGAGGATGTCCTTCATCGTCTGGAAGCGCTGCTCCCTGTCGTTGATCTCTGAAAGACGTAATGCAACGATGAGGGGCTGACCATGGGAAAGTGTGAAGAGGGTAATGAGTGCGCTCCCAAACAAATAAGAACAGGACACAGTCATTTCATCCTTTCACAGCGCACAATTCATACGTACACACCAGAAGAGTGGATGCCAAACTGTTTGACACAAAGACCACACATTTGAGTCAACAAATACACCCTTTTCACATTACATGTACCACGCACGCACGCACGCACGCACTAACGCACACACACACACACACACACACACACACACACACACACACAGGGTGTGTCGAGGCTGATGGCAGCAGGAGTGAGTCAGAAAAGCTGACATCACCACCCAAGAGTCGGTCCGTGTGCGTGCGTGCGTGCGTGTGTGTGTGTGTGTGTGTGTGTGTGTGAGTAACGTGATTTACAAGCAGAGAATGTTGGACTTTATTGAATGATTTTTTTTATTTAGTTTTTTTATTTTTATTTTTTACAGTGGATTGAAACCACATTTTAGCCGATCCTAACTGTGACCGTGTGAATGTGGAAAGGAAAAGGTCTCTCTTTAAGCACATGGTCATTTTTTAACACATATACAGTGTTCCCTCGTTTATCGCCGGGGATAGGTTCCCAAAATAGCCTGCAATAAGTGAAATCTGCAAAGTAGCCAACTTTATTTGTTTCCAATGATTCTATATGTTTTAAGGCTGTAAAAGCCCTCACCTTACACTTGATACACTTTTCTCAGACAGACATTAACATTTTATCACATTTCCCTCTTGTTTAAACACTCTCAAAGTTCACATTTCCTTTAAATTTTAACGATCAGCCTACTAGGTTGGACACAAGAAATTATGAAATGACTCGTGTACTTCACTCCTCTGACCCTGCCTCTTTGTCCTGGCGCTGTTCCGCTGTACTGTAGCGTTTTTTGTTGTTAAAACATATTGCCCCTGCTGTCCCGTAAGTTATTAGGGCAATAAAGTGGTAATATTAGGTGTCATACGTGTCATACATGTCACACGTGTCATACATGTCACACGTGTCATACATGTCATACGTGTCACAGAGCACAGCGCTTCAGCAAGGAAGGAAACTTTCCTCTTGCTTCAGGCAAGCTTTTATTTGTAACGCGGCAGCAAAACACAGAAGTTGAGCACAAACAGATTAGTCACTTCAGCCTTCCTTACCCCACCCCATAGATAAGGCCCCCTTTTCATCGCTGTCTCAGGCAATGCCTGTTACGACGGAGTATTAAAATTATCTGAGATTTTGACAATAAACCGTAAATTTATGAGACTAAAGTTGTAAATTTACTAGAAAAACGGGTAACTTTATGTTACAGGCGTTGCCTGAGGCAGCTATGAAAAGGGGGGACTTATGTGACCTTTGGCCGTGGGCAAAGGTAATATTACGACTCCTTTTCTTGGAAATTTACGACTTTATTCTTGTAATCTCAGATTTTTTTTCAATGTGGCCCTAATCCTGCATCGTAACAGAGTCACACTGCTAGCGATCCAACATTGCTGTCAATTTTGCAAGCCGAATGTATTCTGTACCGCACAGGAAGGCACCGGGGGAGACTGATTGACAATGGTCTACATGTCTTAGCCAATCAGGACGCAGAACACAATGCAGCACATTCATACGCGAAACAGCGAGTCCGCGATGAAGTGAGGGAACACTGATGGAGTGATGGAGTGAAGCCGTGAAATTGGAAGCACAAAGTGGCGAGGGATTACTGTAGAGAATGTCAACACTAATATAAACAGAGCCCAAAATGTTCTTTTTAATGCGGCCATTTGTGCAAAATCAATGCCGGACTTGGCAACCTTCCAGCAAACGAAGCTTTCATGCAGCGTATTTGGCTCCACTTTATTTTCCTTTTCAAGCCTTCATTCTTTCTGTGGTGGCACCGCCTGCAGGAGCCTTATCAGGTCCCTGTCACGGCTGAAGGGTCTCGCTGGGGCCGTTTAAAAAAGGCAACACACACACACACACACACACACACACACACACACACACACAAACACAGTGACAGCATGATGCGGCCTTGGGGCTAAATCTTTTCGCATGATGCAAGTCTAAGCTCTGCCTTCAATCCTTGTTCCTGGGTGGAAGCAGAGAGTCACAAAGAGCAGCTAGAAGTCTCCTGCATCCTGCCGTCATCTTCCCTAAATATTCTCTCCCCATCCTATTGTGCTAAGCGCTCACTGAGAGGTGAATCCAATTCCCCCCATGAATGGACTTGGATTGGGAGACGTTGTGCTTGTTAAGTTGAAGAAATGTAAACAGGATTTTCAAGGCAAATCCAATATGCTTTTACGCTTTTGTCAAGAATCCTCCACCATTTGCCAGTATCCCACACTGCTTTGGAAAAAACACAACCCCGGGACTTACTGAAGGCGTCCACCAGCTCTCCCTGCATGCTGTAGGGCACCAGAGGCTCGGGCAGCTCCGAGAAGAAGGCCTTCATGGCCCCGGCGACTGTGTTGATAGTGAAGTCTTTCTCCACCAGGTCCAGGTTATGATCTGATGAAGAGACCACATGACAGTGTTACCCACCCACTTTCACATTTTTATTACAGTTCATCATCTCAAGGGACAATGCTGTGGAAATGAAACTTGGATTTACTTTAGAGTAGTCAGTGGACAGCTGTTTAAGATTTACCAGCCACTGAAAATGACTTGATGCTACTGTTACCTAAATCAGGGGTGCCCAAACGTTTTCCATACGGTTTTCCGCATATGGAAAAATCAAAGGATGCGGGGGCCACTTTTACATTTTTACATAAACCAAGAAGAGTTAAGAAGTTAGCCAAGAAGTTCTGTGTATTCAACAACCAGCTTTGTGTTATTTGCAACAAATATATTATTAGTATGAATCAACCTTTTCTCCTTATGTCACACTTTTTTGCTGTTTTTATTATTTATTATATAACAAATATTGCTACTTTCTTCTTGTACATCCATTCATCCATTTTTCTCCACTTATCCACAGCAGCCACCTCCTCCAGTTCCACCGGGAGGACACCAAGGTGTTCCCAGGCCAGCTGTGAGACATAATCCCTCCAGCGTGTCCTTGGTCTGCCCCGGGCCTTCTCCCGGCCGGGCATGCCTGGAACACCTCACCAGGGAGGCGTCCACACTAGATGCCCAAGCTACCTCAACTGGCTCCTCTCCATGTGAAGGAGCAGCGGCTCTACTCTGAGCCCCTCCCGGATGACTGAGCCCCTCACCCTATCTCTTAGGGCGAGTCCAGCCACCCTACGGAGGAAACTCATTTCAGCCGCTTGTATCCACCATCTCGTTCTTTCGGTCACGACCAAAAGCTCATGACCATAGGTGAGGGTGGGAACATAGATGGGGAACAACAAAACCCTGAGATACTTGAACTCCCCCACCTGGGGTAGGACCTCATTTCCAACCTGGAGGGTGCAATCCACCTTTTTCCCCACTGAGAACCATGGCCTCAGATTTGGAGGTGCTGAGTGCCAACCCTGAAGCTTCACACGCAGCTGCAAACCTCCCCAGTAAACGCTGAAGGTCACAGCCCGTTGAGGCCATCAGGACCACATTGTCTGCAAATAACAGAGACCAGATCCTAATCCGGACTCCCTCAACGCCTTGGCTGCATCTGGAAATTGTGTCCATGAAAATGATGAACAGAACGGGTGACAAAGGGCAGCCTTGGCAGAGGCCAACGTTCACCAGGACAGGCTGGAGTTACTGCTGGCAATGCCAACCAGGCTCCTGCTCCGGTTCTACAAGAACCCAATGGCACGTAGTAGCGCCACCAACCCCGTACTCCTGGAGCACCCCCCCCTCGCGGTGACACAGTTCAATGCCTTTTCCAAGTCCACAAAGCACATGTAGACCGGTTGGGCAAACTCCCAAGTACCCTCCAGTACCTTGCAAGGGTGTAGTGCTGGTCTTGTGTTCCACGACTGGGACCAAAACCACATTGCACCTCCTGTAGCTGAGGCTGGACTAACAGCGGTACCCTTCTCTCCAGCACCCTGGAATAGACTTTCGCAGGGAGGCTGAGGAGTGTGATCCCCCTAGTTGGAACACACCCTCCGGTCACCCTCCTTGAAAAGGGGGACCACCACGCTGGTCTGCCAATCCAGAGGTACTGTTCCTGACTTCCACACAATGTTGAAGAGGTGTGTCAGCCAAGACAGTCCCTCAACATCCAGAGCCTTGGGGAATTCAGGGCGAAAGTCATCCACCCCCGGAGTTCTGCCACTGGGGAGCGTTTTGACCACCACAGATACCTCAGCCACGCTGTCCTCGTTCGTGTCCTCTGGCTGTGCTTCCTCTATGGAAGGTACGTCAGTGGCATTGATTGTACATTTTTTTCTTTATTATTCTAATACTTATACTCCATCTCCTGCATCACTTGTCCTCTTTTACCAAACCTAAAACTGCAACTTTATTCTTTTTTTGTTTCTTTTAAAGACAAAAAAATAGCAACCACTATTATCTTTACTTTTTTTTTTTTTTTTTTTTTTTAACAGAAAATATAAAAAGCACTGTGATGGGACTGAATTGATACAGGCTGATATGCGGACTGCATTTCACTTTTCAGAATACACTGAAGACACTGAATTAAAATATAGATTTTTTTGCAATCCCGTCTTTGCATATTTGCATTTGATTCAATATTTTCTCTTAATAATGACTTTATTTTCCTAATAGTTTGTTTTTATTCTTGTAAAAAAATGTTTTCCATTATTCCATTATTTTAGTTTTCTTGTTTGGCTATAATTTTAGAACGTCCTGAGGGCCAATAAAATACCAGCCGCGAGCTGTAAATGGCCACCCGGCCGCACTTTGGACACCCCTGATCTAACCACAGTAATCCCTCGCCACTTTGCACTTCAAATTCCGCAGCTTCACTCTATCATGTGGTTGAATGCGGTCTATTCGTCCCGGGGTCGGTAGCCTTTACTATCAAAAGAGCCATTTTGCCTCTTCTCATACTAAAACTACAAATGTTTTAGTCACAAGTTTTAGTCTTTTTTCAATGTTACCCGTTACAGCAGCAGAGCACAACAAACACAAGTGCAGTTTGGGTCCTTCCTGTATTCATTTGTGTAAAATTAAAATCAAATGTGGCTCCCTTGAATATAATAGAATTAAAAAAAAACATAGTTGCAAGTTGGCAGTTTTAGAAAAGTAAACATACATTTAAGAACATTTCTTTACGGGTCTGAAATAAATGTGTTTCATCTGTTTAATGTGACTCGTGTTTCTGATGCGCAATGCTGATCTTCACCATGTGGGGGCAGTATGAGATGACTGTGCTCCTCACACAGCACCTTGCCTGAATGAAGCACCTTCACACCTAAAAATGGCTAAATAAACCAAGATAGAAATATAAGACATTCAGAAGATGCAGTCAAAGACGTTGTGATATGTCGTATTCCACACTGGTCAGGAGGTGTCAGTAATGTTACATTTGTGAGAGAATAGCCACCACAGGAGGTACTGTACACAACAGGAAGTAAAAAAAGAACAAGGAACGCTCCCAATGCTAACATCTGAGTCAGTATTATGTCTTATTTTCTCTTTTTATGGAATATATTGAGGAGTGTAAAGATGACTATGGGGTGTTATTTCATGTCTAGAGGGCTTTAATAATGTTAAAATCATACTTAGAGGGTCATAAACAAGTTTTCTATGCTCAAAGTATGAAAACATTCCATTTAGAAATAAGGAATCCTACTTGGTGGATCACGGTCAGGCCTTAAACCAAATAAGCACAACTTTTGAGGCATTTGAGGCTGTATGATCAAAATGAAATTTAATTTTGACCCATTTGTGATGTCAGAGAATACTGATGTTGAACCTGGCTTACAAATCTTACTTCACCCGAAAGTTAAAGGTGTTTGATGGGGGGTTCAAGTCCGCCCCAGTCATTCAAACATGACTTTCTGCAGAAAAGTACCTTTCCCAAGCACAGAACTATTGAAAATGTCTTGCTAAATTAAGGAATAAAGATGATTGATGATGTGGTTTGTCTGTTATTGTAGGATGAAGAGTAGAATAACTGAAAGTGATGCATACCTTGGTCAAACTGACGCTGCATGCTCTCCATCTCCGCCTTGTTCCCGCTGACCCTGTAGATGCCCTCCGTGCTCAAGCCTGGTAAAAAGAAAAAAAAAAGTGTTTTTAGGGATTAGTACGGTCAAGTACTCTGGCCATTTACTTCCACTGTGGTGAGTAGAAGCACTCCAAGCTGCTCTAATGGCTTATTGTAATGTGGTGGTGTGCTTAACACGCTAGCATACACGCTATCTATTAAAGCCACGAAGCACTCCTCCAGGCCCTCTGGTGACAAGCTACCTGAGTGGCGCACATTATTAACAAGACACAAGAGGCTGTGAATACTTCTCTCTACGCCACTAACATTGTTGTTGTTTACTAGGGTGTTTTAGATGGATTTATATTTCATTCAAGGCTACTCTGGAGGCCAGAACACTCCCATCACTCATGTTTACCTCCTAATATGTTCCACCTTGGCTTTTCCCCTCGCCATCTGCTTGTACCGTTATGCCGCCTGGCTTTTTACTGGCACACGAAAGGTGCAGTAAAGTGTGATGTCTGAAGGTTTATGTTGAACGCTTACAAAAGGTGGTCCCGGTTGGGACGTTAATACCTGCTGACAGCACATGAACAGCATCAGGAGGAACATGAAAGACTGCAACTTAACAGCCACCACTTCTTTGAGGGACTATCCACACGGAAACACTTTCAGGTCAAAACAAGAAAATATTTTATGGTTTCAGCCTCTCATCCACACGAGAACGATGTTCTGGATGAATTGAAATGTTTTTTTTTTTTTAAACGGCTTCCAGAGTGGGAACATTTGAAAACCGGCTGGCCGTTTACGTGTGGACGAGCAAATCCGCTGCAATTTAAAACGATGACGTCAGCGCCCCGTGAGCTTTGACGACAAGCCTAAATATCTGAATATTTCAAGTGTCATGACTCACTGCAGTTGGCATTCTCCCGGTATTTTCTTGTCTTATACTCCCAAAATGACACACGTCATTCCACGAGCCTTGAAAAGCTAAAGACGACGGACTTACGTGCATCCGTTCTTTCTTCCTCTATGGTTTGGTGTGTCACCTGGTTCCATACGCGTATTTGTTGACAGCGCCGCATGCAGGTGTGCCTTGTTTGGTTTTCACTCAGCGATCCGTTCCTGTCTGGATGCAACCATTTACTAATCTGGCACAGTGTGGACCACGCTCCCGTGGGAACGGGGCCTTAGTTACGACAGACAAACCACACAGTAAAAAAAGATGGCCATGTGCTTATTTTCACTAATGTATTGATATATTTTCAGAGGAGCACTAGAGGTACGAATAAATGCAAGGTTTTGGTATCAAACGAGGCTGCGGTCTGTATGCCTGAGCACCTCCCATGTTAGCATCAGCGTGTATGCTCACATCCAAGTTGTGTCCAGTCCTTGGACGAACTAATGTGACACTCCAACATTCTTAACAGTAGCGTTATTAAGGCAAGGCAAGTTTATTTATAGAGCACCTTTCGTACACAAGGTCATTCACAGACAAGAAGGGTAAAATCACTTAATAAGGTCATTCCATGAAGTCATTCTAAAATCATTACATACAGTTCCATAACTCTTTCCATAAAACAGAAAAAGATAAAATAGTTTGAGTTGTCATATGCACAGTTTAACAGTTTCAGCCTGGATTTGAACATTGCCAAAGTTGAGGATTGTCGCACATCTTCTGGAAGACTGTTCCAGATTTTGGCAGCATAAAACTGACTGTTTGGTCCTGCCTCTGCGCACCCACAGGAGACCCCTCCCTGAGCTTCTCAGAGCTGGAGATGGTTCATGTGGCGCTAACATGTCAGAGATGTACTTTGGCCATTTAGACCATGAAAAGAGCCGTTTTAAAGTGTATTCTCTGAGCGACAGGAAGCCAGGATTGACCCCTGGGGAACCCCACAGGTCATAGCCATTTGAGCTGAGACACAGTTACCAATTCCAGCAAAGTACTTGCTGTCCTCCTGATCGGACTTGAACCAGTTTGGAGCAGTACCAGAGATTCCCACTCAGTTTTCTAACCTCTGTAATAAGATCACATGGTCAACTGTGTCGAAGGCAGCGCTCAGGTCCAGCAGAACCAAAGTAATATGAAACAATATAAATACAAGTTTCTTTTTTCAACATTAGCTGTTAAAAGTTGAAGTTAACCGCAAAAAAACAGTCAAGTAACAACAGCAGCTAGCGCCCTAATGGCTCTTGTTTTCCGTAGTGCTAGTCAAATTCCAAAACTGTATGACCATTGGGGCAAATTTAGAGGTGCCAAAGTAGACTACAGTAACTCTTTCTTAATTCTACTTGAACTAGCTCTGTAAATACGCCTCCTTTGATTTCTGTGAGAGACAAGGAGTCCCTGGTAAAGTAAAAAAGATAATCAGATCATTTTATCTGAAGACATGGTGTCATTACAACACAAGGATTTTAGCTAGGCTTGACAACAGCAAGGAACAAACAAACACAAAATGAGTAAATATGTCAATAAAATACAATAAAACTCCAGTCAAACAATCTTCAGAAATGTTCTTCTCATAATATTTGGACTTTATTGTCTTAATATTCTTTAGCCCCAAACCTAATTTTCTAAAAATTACAATTTTATTTTTTCTTTGTTTGTGAAAATATTGCTGCTTAAAAAAAACAAAAGAACCTGTTTACTCTAATATTTCAACTGTATGCTAGTAAAATGACATCAATTTTCCTCATTATATAACGAGTTTATTCTCGTAAAAGTTTTTTTGTTCTCTTAATATTTTGACTTTATTCTCCTAAAATTTCAGCTGTTTTCCCCCCCCATTTTACATTTTGCATTTTCCAACTATTTAAAGTTTCTTTTTGTAAATTTTCTTCTGGTAATTATGACTTTATTCCCGTAATATTATGACTTTATTCTCGTAATATTCCACAACCTAATTTTCCAAAACACCTTTACTTTGTGTTTTTTTTTTCCCATATTACAACTTTCTTTAATATTTCAACTTTGTCACTAAATGCTGCTATTTTCCTTCATACTGTTGTTAATAATATCATTCTTGTAAAACTATGACTTTTTCTTGTTAGATGATAACTTTTAATATATTTACATTTTTTTTCAAAATTACAGCAAATTTTTCAGTTGTTAAGGTAAATTTGTATAATGTGCCATGGGCCAATAAAAAAAACAGCGGCGGTAACGTCTCTTCTTTGTGTCTTCTGTCGGGTGTTTTTGACGCAATTTTTCCTGCAGGAATTCCAACATTGTATGAGCATCACGGCCACTTTGGAGCATAACAATCGCTCCTTACATCTACTTTCATTAGTGGTTAGCATTGTAAATACGACAGTGTGTCTGCAGTATAGTAACGCCACAAAATGAAATTTGCTTCATTCATAATTTCAAAAAAAAAATCAAATAAAAAACACAAATAAAAAACCTGACATCACTGAAATGATCTATTCAGACTTTTGGATGGAAACAAAGAAGAATTGGAGAGAGTGAGAGAGGAAGGGAGGTAAGAGGGGTGAGACAGACGCAGGGAGGAAATAAGAGAGCTTTCAGTCAAGGCGTACGCCATCGACCTCCTCTCTCGTCGTCTCCCAATCAATTATCCGCAAAAGCTTTTGAAAGAGGACAAGAGGAGCGAGAGTGGTGGTGGTAGTGTTGGGGGGGATAAATAGGAACAGCAAAAAACCCAAGGATGAGAAAGGTTTGGAGGGATTCATGAGGACCAAAGCAGCGATATTCGCCATGGTGCAATCTCTGTCCCAAACTGGATCAAAAAGTCATTTACACCACAGCAGACACACACACACACACAATACATGCTTTGTGTTATCGGTTGTTGGTTTCAACATTTTCTAATTTTGCCTTTTGCTGTATTTTTTAATCATTTTTGCTGTTTTTTAAATTTAATTTAATTTTGTTTCTGCAGTGATGCAATGACAAATGAGCCACGGGTCGCATATGGACCCTGAGCCGCACTTTGGGCACCAGTACACCCCTTCTTTTGTAGCTCTTGGTCCAGGTTGGGCTTGTGGCGTCGGCTTTGTGAGCAAACCACAACTCTTATTTGGCTTGTTGGCTCAGGGTAGTGGGTGAGCGATGCAGAGGACAGAGGGGGGCTGGTCAAAGCATGACAACAGTCAGCCCTCAACGTGTGGTGGCGTAAAAGCTCCAAAAAAAAATTCTGGAGGTGACGTCTATGGCGTTATATTTGTGCCTTAACTTAGCAAAGGCAGGTAGCAAAGTTAAGGAGATGATCATTAACTTCCAGAGGAAAACATCCCACTTCACACTGGTGAACATCCAGGGAGCGGACATAGAGTTGCTAGACAGCTACAAATTCCTGGGTGTTCACCTTAACAACAAACTGGACTGGTCCGTCAACACCCACGCCCTCTACAAGACAGGCCAGCGTCGCCTCCACCTGCTGAGGAGACTGAGGTCCTTTGGTGTGTGCAGGACTCTCTTACGGGCCTTTTATGACTCTGTGGTGGCCTCAGCCATCTTCTATGCTGTGGGCTGCTGGAGAGGGGGCAGCACGGACAAGGACAGGAGCAGGATCAATAGACTGATCAGGAGAGCGAGCTCTGTCCTGGATGGTCCTCTGGACTCCGTGGAGGAAGTGGGGGAGAGAAGGATGTTGGCTAAGCTGACATCCATCATGGACAACACCTCTCACCCGCTACATGACACTGTGGGTTCCCTTAGCAGCTCCTTCAGCAGCAGACTGTTACACCCACGGTGTAAGAAGGAGAGGTTCCGCAGGTCCTTCATACCGACCGCTGTCAGGCTCTACAACACCTGCACCACCTGAACCATGTTGTAGACACTATGTATTCTTTACTTGCGTATCTTGCTTGCTGCTGTAACAAGTGAATTTCCCTGCTGTGGGATAAATAAAGTACAAATACAGATTTGGAGCCCCATTAACGTGCAATAATATTGTTGTGTGCGCAGGCACATCGCTGCAGCGCGCTGCCAGCCACTCCCTTCCTCTCGCAACGTTTTTGCTAGAGCGAGGGGGCGAGTCGGTGTACGAGGCGAGCCGAGGAACTCCTGTATCTCCGGCTGGGATTTGAGGACTGGGCTCCTTGCTGGGTCTCAAGGGTTGCTGCCTGGATAATGGCGAGGCGTACGGGCGTGTTCGGTGGACAAAATGCATGCCTGTTGGTTGCTCTCCGGCAGGTGAGGGCACTGATGTAATCATACATTTTTTCAAACGTTCTCTCAATCGACCGGCAAACTCCCAAAGATCGACTAGTAGCTCACGATGGACGGCTTGGCGACCCCTGCAGTACAGTGTTCACTCGCTACATCGTGGTTCACCTTTCGCGGACTCGCAGTTTTGCAGAATTTTTTGGGGGCTTTTTTTTTTTAACATGCATTGTGTTGTGTATCCTGATTGGCTAAGAGAGAACCCACACATTGTGTTGTGTGTCCTGATTGGCTAAGGCACTGTAGACCATTGTCAATCAGTCTCCCCCGTGCCTTCCTGTGCAGTGCAGAATACGTTCGGCTTGCCAAATTGACATGAATGTTGGATCGCTAGCAGTGTGACTCTGATACGACGCAGGATTAGGGCCACATTGAAAAAAAACTAATCTGAGAGTACAAAAATAAAGTCGTAAATTTATAAGAAAAAAAGCCGTAATATTATCTTTGACCAAGGCCAAAGGTCACATACGGTCACATTTCATACTGTAGCTGTCTCTGGCAGCTACAGTAGTTTTTCTAGTAAATTTACAACTTTATTCTCATAAATTTACTTTATTGTCGAAATCGCCGATTACTTTAGTACTTCGTCCTAACAGGCATTGCCTCAGACAGCTATGAAAAGGGGGCCTTATCTATGTGGTGGAAGGCGGAAGTGAGAAGGGCTAGCCATGCTAATCTGTTTGTGCTCAACTGTTCTGTTTTGCTTCCACGTTATAAATAAAAGCTTGCCCGAAGCAAGAGGAAAGTTTCCTTCCTTCCTTAAGAGCTATGCTCTATTTTCCCTCTGACACGTATGACATGTAATATTATTGTCATAATAAAATACAACGACAGGAGCAATATGTTTTAACAAGGATAGAAAAACGCTACAGTGTAGCTGAACGGTGCCAGGACGAAGAGGCAACCTGGTAGGTTGATCATTCAAATTCAAACAAAACGTGAACGTTGAGAGTGTTTAAACAAGAGAGAAATGTCTGTCTGAGAAAAGTGTATCAAGTGTATGGTGAGGGCTTTTACAGCCTTAACACTAGAACTACCATGGCCCCTACCATGGCCCCTTCTTGGTAGTTCTAGTGTTAAAACATATAGAATCATCAGAAACAAAGTTGGCTACTTCATGGATTTCTCTTATTGCAGGCTATTTTGGGAACCTATCCCCCGCGATAAACAAGGGAACACTGTATAACCTTTACAGACGAACTTCATTTGACCTCCTTGAAACTTTTGAATGCACATGTCCAACTGATGAATGTTTCAGTGCTTTTTGCACAACTTGCTGTTCTCTAACAAGGAGCTGAACAGCAGGACAGTTGGACATGTGGATTCAAAAGTTCAGACAAGGTCAAATCAAGTTCAGCCGAAAAAGGTTATACAGTAATGCCTCGCCGCTTCAGGTTTCGCAACTTCGCTATCTCCAAAATATCTTCATTTTGTTGACTAGGGCCTATTATTTGTCAAAACAATTCAGATGTAAGCAAGTTGTACATTGCTTTGCCTAAATGAAGCATGTTCAAGCAAAACAACGACTAAACGAAGTGAAATACCAATACAAGGCATTCAAAAGATGCATTCAAAGACGTGATGATCTTGATCGTCGGAACAACGAGCTTTTATTGCAGGTTTGAATGATCTCACAATAGGCACAATAAAACAGGTCCATTCTGAAATATGCAGACGACGCCGTAAACGTGAGCCTTCTTCAGGATGGGGAAAATAGCCATGCACCAGTTGGACAGGATTTCATTAAATGCCGTGTGGACTCTTTTCTGCTGATGAATGCAAACAAAACCAAAGACATGGTGATTGTTTTTAGCCAAGAAAGCCACAGCGTTGACCCGGTCTCTATAAAGGGTGTGGGACTGTGGAGCAGGTGACCCGGTACAAATACCTGGGCACAATCTTTGACTCTGGGCTGAACTTTGAGGCCAACTGTGAGGCGGTTTATAAAAAGGGACACCAGCACCTGCACTGTCTCAGGAAACTGGCTGTTTTTAACACTGACAGGAGTCTTATGACTGTTTTATCACAATTGTATTGAATCACTTTTATCTTTTTGTTTACTTGGTTTGGAAATATGTCTGCAAAAAATAAGACCGCCCTCAATTAGATGGTCAAATCTAGGACAGTCACAGGTGAGCTTGGAGTCACTTTACACCAGGGGTCACCAACGTGGTGCCCGCGGGCACCACACATAGCCCCCCACGACCACGAGGTGCCCGCAAGCCTGCTTTTCATTCAGGTTTTCAGTTAATAATGAAAGAACAGTAGAAAGAAATGCATTCTGAAATACAACATGTGAGTTGTGGACACCAGCATTTTGTTAATGTTCTGGTAAAACAAGCATATTCGCTTTGTTTGGGTTTAAAATAAGCTCTGGAAATAAATGTTACAAAAATGAGTAGCTCTTGGCCATTTTCATTTTGTAAAAGTAGCTCTCACAAGGAAAAACGTTGGTGACCCCTGATTTACACCAAGCAGCTGCAGAGACTGAGCTCTAGCATTATGCAGGACCCTTTGCACCCCTACAACCACCTGTTCCAGTATCTGCTATCGGGACAGAAACTGGTGGTCCCAAAACACAGAACCAAGAGATACAGGGACAGTTTTATCCCAGCAGCGATGGTCTTTCTTAACAGCGTGTCCCGTCGTCAGATGGGCAATGGACTCACATGTTTTAATCTTTTATGTTCATTTATTCGGGTCTCCTAGTCAACACATTTATAGCAACACACACGAGCATGAGTTTTATTTATGTCTTAAATGGCTTATTTACTCTTACTGTGTCTAGTATATTGGGTAATGTGTGTAGAAGTGACTACAGGGGTGTTATTTCATGTCTAGAGTGCTCTAATATTGTTGAAACCCACATTTAAAAAGGTGATAAACAGGTTTTCTATGCTCTTTCTATGCTTTAACTATGAAAAAAGTCAATTTATCAATGAGGAATCCTACTTCAGGTAAATTCACTTGGCACCGTCGGGTCGGGAAGCAATTAACCGCGATAGACGAGGGATTACTGTCGCGTATTGGACATTCATCCTGAACCTTCACCCGAAAGCCAAACACCTCTAGCTTTTTGTGAGTAGCGTATAAAGTGGATCCATTCAGCATTCACAGCCCCGCAAATTTGAAGATTTTTTTTGTCTCCGTAAAAATAGGATATACAACAGAAGATCACCCAACTGTTAGAATTACTGAAGCTATGTTGATGTGCTGTGCTGTAGGTCAGGGTGAGCTTCTCAATGCTCGCTCATGATCATGATCAACTCCAACCAAAGTGACAAACACGGTGTCAGCGCTGTATGGTCATTTCCTGTAAGCACCATTATACTGGAGCTGCAGACTGCAGACGCAGATAAGTCTGACTTGCCATCATAATACATTGTTACTCATTTCCCTCCACCTTCCACCTCCGCTTGGTCTGTGTGTGATTGTGCAAAAGCTTGGAAGTGAGGGGAAAGCCACTGGTTGGACACCTAATTAGCTACACCGAAGACTACACTGGTGTAGAAATATAATATGGATGATGATTTGATCTGTCAGGATGTTGTTATAATCATTCAGATATACAGTATGGAGTGTAAATGCTGTAATTATAATCAGGTTTTTTTTTATTTTTTACATAAACCACGGGTGTTCACGAGGGCCACATACTGAAAAATGAAAAGATGCAACTTTGCCACTTTTATATGTTGTAGATATGCTAAGAAGTTTGATATATTTTGAGGAGAAACTGCAAATGAGCTTTGTGATATAGGTGAAAAAGTGTAGCAGTATGAAGCAGTATGAAGTATGAACTTCAGTCCCCTATTTTTCCCTAAATATTTCAACTTTCTTCTGAAATAATCTTCTTTTTGTAATATTATGACTTTACTCCTTACCCTCCTGCCAGCCGGGCACGCCTGGAACACCTCACAAGGGAGGCGTCCGAGAGGCATGTCACGATGGATCAAGCGCAACGACACTTGCTGGGCTCAAAGCAGTGGGGGGCACACACCTGGGATGCCAGGTGTTGCCGATGATCTCTCTGGAGGCGTCACGGGCCTATCAGGGGGCCTATCATAAAAACACCAATGAAGGAGGGTTCCCACCTGACGACCCTAATGAAGTTTTCTTCCTTTTTCCTTCCTGCCCTTACTCAAGGGTGGAGCGTGGGGGCAAGGGGGAGGCTGAGCAATGACCAGGTGGGTGGGGCAGTTTCTTTGATCCCAGGTCGGGACCGTACTGCCTGGCTCATCTCCTTCCACTTTCCAGGCACTACTTTACTCACGATCGGGCATGGGACACAGGCTCAGGCTTCATCACCCTGTACTGTAGTTGGCCACCTTTGATGAGGGTGTCTAGTGTTGAAAGGTCCAAACACCCACTGGTTCAAAGGGTACACTACTGATAATGTGTCCCAAAATGTACATCCTTCCCATGGGTGAGATAAAGTTCCCATGCCACTCTCAACATCCACGCCTCATGTGATTACCAACTACTGGCACAGAGGACTTTTTCCATCAAGTCCTGCGTATTTATGAACTTATCCATAATCGGAACATGAAAGGTGCATGCCTGTGTGTAGTTTGAGACATCTGTTCATCACTTAATCTTTGCTGCGGGGCAGCAAGAGCACATCAGGAGGGGATCTTAATGTCAGCTGACTGATGTCATATGACATCGACAGTACAAAGTCACGTTTATGAGATCGACCCAAACTACCATGAGGTATCGGAACTGATTTCCTTTCAATGTGTTGATTCTTGGGCAACTTGTGTACCGTGGTGAACACTGAAATAATTATGGAGTGATTCCCGCCTTTAAACCGGAAATATTTGGAGGATACCTAACGGGATACATTGTGGTGGCCTTCAACCATAGATTTCTAGTTTTTTGTAAGAAAATAATCCATGTATTGGATGCCAATAAGTGTGTTGTATAGGTGTGAGGTGTACTGTAATAAGTCTCTATTGACTTACAGGGAAGAATATTACCTTGGCAAAAACCCTGAATACGCACATAAAAGGAGTTGACTGAGGAGACGGAAGAGATGTCGAGATACAGAAAGGAGACAGGTGATAAGACTGCAGAGAAATGGAAATGTGGGTTAAGAGATAGATGAAGGAAATCAAAGCTGACAGGTAGAGAGTGCTCAAAGAGACGAGGGGGAAGGAGGAGAAGTGACTCAGATGTAGAAAAACAAGGGCACTGAAGGACAAGGATGGTAATAAATGAAACACTGGAGGATATGAGGAAGCAGTAAAAACACACCTGAGGAGGAGAGCGTACATAAATACTTCTTCCTCTCTTTTGTCTAGAAGCTCCTGTAGAGGAGCCGCTCCAATACACGGAAACCTCACACGACGCCTTATTTATTATCACCAGTCTTGCCTCCACTCTTCCACGTGCGACAGGCGGCCAATAGATGTTTTTTGTAAGGCTTGAGTAACCCACACATATGCAGACTTAACAGCACCGAGAGATTAAAGGCGGAATGCACTGGAATGTCAGGAAGCAGCAGAGATGTTCTTGATCAACTCACATGCTCAAAAGTGCCTTGCGTGTGGGATACAAAATACAGTAAATACAGTAAATATACTGTTGAATTATTTTTACCAAGATGACGAGAAAGCTAATGTATGCTTCTTTTTCTTAAATGAATATTTCAACAATGGTCAATTAAAGCGTGCTACTCGTCTTAATTTTGGTTGCACCAGGACAAGTTCACTCTAGAGCCTGTATGAAACCTACAAATTCCACTTTGGCTAAAAGGCACACAAATGATTTGGAAATCAACCTACATTTTTAACCACAGAACCCAAAATGAAACCGATTGTGACATAGCAAAGTGGTGCATGCGTCTCTGTCCTGGCTGCTCAGTACAATATGGCTAAACTGACCATATGTGGACAATAAGAAATGAGTGCACATACGCCGCAAAGTCACATTGTGTTTCGTCCTCATGTGAAGAGATTTGCCTGCCAGTAGGCCTGTCACGATAACAAATTTTGCAAATTTTAATTGTCCTACAAATTATTGTTGACAATTGATATGATTGACATTTTTTGAGACAATTTTTTCCATTAATTATATGCCTAAATAATGTGTACATTGTATAGTATTTAATGTTGGAATTGGAATGTCAAGAGCTTTTAAATTAATTAAACAAACATTAAACCTTAATGATAATTAAATGACACAAAAATTGCACTCAAATAAAAACCACAATCATAACCAAAAACAATAAAAAATAGACAGTCTCTGTTAAGAAAAACCCCCACTCCATAAATAAAAAAACACACACACACACACACACACAGTTACTGTAGGTAGTGTATTGTTAAACTACTGTAGGGAGTCATATTTGAGCCAGACCACTTATCTGTGGTGGCGGAGTAAAATGCAGTGTTCCCTTCAATACGTCTTATTTCACTCGGTGGCGCGGTTCAGGAATTGCTGTTTGTGACATGTAAGTTCTCCCAGACAATTCGTACAGTCTGTCAAACATATCTGGCTTTTCAACCGCATTGAAAGGTTGCATTTCTTTTCCAATGTAGCGAGCGACACGGTCTATGAGTGCGCACCAAACGCCTCAGTAAGCGTTGACGGTCGGGACGGCTGTAGGTAGTTTTTTTTTCCCCCCAGTTGAAAAAATTGGACTGGACGGTTGGGTTGGAGGTGCGCATCCAAGGTGGTCGTATTCTCCTTCTTCCTCGTCAATACTTTCGAACAAATTCCACAGTCCATCCGTGTTCATGCGCTCACCTTGTTCATTCTGTTTAAAACCAAAATATTCCCACATTGGGGCTGTGGCATCAAATCATCGCTTCTGTGCCTTCATTCATGTTAGCGTTTGCTTGCTCATGAGGCCAACTTGCTGCTAGCACTCTGTAGCCA
This sequence comes from Dunckerocampus dactyliophorus, assembly GCF_027744805.1. Classification (NCBI taxonomy): domain Eukaryota; kingdom Metazoa; phylum Chordata; class Actinopteri; order Syngnathiformes; family Syngnathidae; genus Dunckerocampus; species Dunckerocampus dactyliophorus. The sequence continues at coordinate 2,706,956 of NC_072830.1, forward strand.
CTCACTAGTATCCCCGCCTCCACGTACTGGGACAAAGAGGCTGACAGGAGTGTTCACTCGTTCCGTTCATTCCACTATACAACCAATGCGCACACACAGATGTAGAGTGAACCCTGTTGTCATCCAGCCTGTGTGGTAAAGAGACGAGGAAAAGAAACACGCATACACGTCAATTTATCGAGGCCGGCAAAATGATAGACATCATTCTCATTTATCGAGCGATGAATCGATTTACAGTACTGATTATCGTGACAGGTCTACCTGCCAGGCAGATGCACTGTTATTGGCGAGTTCACAATTTATTGATTTTAAGTTTATATACAGTGGTTAGCTTCACTCCCTATCCACGCCACCGGAACACAATTGCAGCAACACACACGAGTATGAGTCTTATTTATGTCTTATTTTCTCTTATTATGTCTACTATATTGAGTAATACCAGTATAAAGGTGACTACAGGGGTGTTATTTCATGTCTCAATAATGTTAAAAACTGTATTTAGAAGTTTGGAAACAGGCTTTGTATGCTCTAACTACAAAAATATTCCATTTAGGGATGCTCCGAACAGGGTTTTATTCTGCCGATACCAATCATCCATGAGTGAAATCAGCTGATACCGATCACATAGATGAAGTGCAAATGTTTAAACGTACTATTGGCTACACCAACATTGGGTCACCAACATTTTTTTTCCTTGTGAGAGCTACTTCTACAAAATGAAAATGGCCAAGAGCTACTCCTTTTTGCAACATTTCTTTTCATAGCTTGCTTAAACAAAGCCAATATGCTGGTTTTACCAGAACATGAACAACATGCTGGTATCCACAATTCGCATTTTCTATTTCACAATGCATTTCTTTCTGTTTTTGGCTTTGTGAAGGGAAAGTGGGTGGGGGAGGGTCACTATACGTTGGATGCTGCAGTGGGGGCGGAGCTGATCGGCATTATAAAGCAAGTATGGGCATATGCCGATACTGATCGGTGGCCGATCGAAGGGAGCACCCCAATTCCATTTATAAATACGGAATCCTACTTTGAGAAAATTAACTTACCACCATCGGGTCTGGAACCGATTAACCACGATAAACGATAATAGTGATCATTCTAATTCTGTGCGATTAAGAAACGTGGATGTGAAAGCTGTGTATGGTTTATGGAATGAGGCTGTCTGAAGGCACTGAAAATAAGAGAAAGCAGTGCAGCCCTGCAAGTGATGCCATTTCTTACCTGTTGTTTCAATGAATCTTATACACTTCTCAATAAACACCGGGATGGGCCTCTCCGGAGTTACCACGGCAACCAGCGGCACACCGAAGTAGTTGCTCTCAATAGGTTTGGAGATGGAATGCCTGGGTTTGGATCGAGGTTTCTGAAACAAATGAAAGACCAGATTGATGGGAGGAATCAGAGAAAGAATTGAGCTCTTTTGTCTCGCTTGATGGACACTGACAACACAGACAATAGGACTTGAAGCACGACTCCATCGGATGGAGAAGGGGCAACTTGGGCGATATGGTTGCAAGTATACACTTGACAACACACGCACACACACACACACACACACACACACACACACATCCCGCACATTCCTTCAAAGCTTTAATGATAAGCAATCATGTGCACAATCCTGCCATCATTCCGTGTGTGTGTGTGTGTGTGTGTGTGTGTGTGTGTGTGTGTGTGTGTGTGTGCGTGTCACTAAGCTAGACACCACTATGTAGACCAGTGTTTTTCAACTGATGACTCAGGACCCAAAAGTGGGTTGCAGACCCATTCTGGGTGGGTCGCAGACAAGTCAGAAATATATTTTTAGAATATTTGTATTTAATTAATACAATTTAATATTAAAATGAAACTATAACATTAACTCATTCCATCCCAGCCATTTTCCCAAAGACAACCCCCTTCAGTAGCGGCCATTTTAGACCATTTGGACTGATCTTTCAAGGCAAACAGAATATTGTAAGGCTACCAAAAGAAAGATTAGACTCCCGTCTTTTGTCAGAAAAAAAAAATGTTTGTTTCTGCCTTTTTCCGTTCAAAGCGCTTTGAGTGCCTTGGAGGTGGAAAAGCGCTACACAAGTGAAAGACCAATTACCATAATCTTACGAGCATAAAGTCATATTATTGAGAAAAAAGATCTTACGAAAAAAGTTGTCTATTATGGCAATAAAGTTGTAATATTGAAGAAAAAAATATTTTAGAAGCATAAAGATGAAATACTAAAGAAAAATATGTTAGTGGTTTTGAATATATTTAATTAACTTTTTGGCTATACAGTATATAGCGTCTGTTAGTTTGTGAAATGTAAAATCTAAGTGGCATCCTTTTAACTGCACATTTTAACTACAAACGCAGCACAAAAGAATGAGACTATTTTGGTTTCATTTGGAGCAAATGGGGGACTGGGTGAACTTTGGTAGACCTATAAAAAAATGTGTAGTATCTCAAAAACGAAAGCAGCACAACCGTTCATTTGAATTGCACAAAACAGCACAAACGCGACTCAAACGAATGGGACTATTGTGCTTTTATTTGGAGTAAATGGGGGGGCTGGGTGAACTTTGCTTGGCCTATAAAACAAACTTTAATAACTCAAAGACGAAAGCAACACAAACATTCACTTTAACGGCACAACACAGCACAAACAAATGAGACTATTTGACCAAAGTTTTGCGTGGGGTGGGGTGCCAACTTCACTCGGGTGCATCCGCATCCTTCCATTGTTCAGTATGCGGCCCTCGGTGGGAAAAGTTGGGGCACCCCTGGATGAACTGATGAATACGCCAAAGACTCCTACTTGCGACCAAACATTTTCTGTCGTCTTCCGTATGAATATGATATCAACAGTATTAATGGTGTTGTTGGACCCCCCTCCCCTCCAGGCCTGTGTCTCTATGCTGGCAGGCTGGGCGGTGGGGCCAGGGGGATACAGTATATGCATGGTTGGCTGGGCACATAGACTGCAGCAGCAGAGCAAGCCTGACAGAAGAGTGGAGGAGGGCTCATTAGAGAGATGGAGCCCAGAGTGGCCTCTGCTCCAGATACCGGCCTCACTGGCCGCACCACACTGAAGGTTTTCCATCCTGCTTCCACATACACACTGTCAAAAAGCAATACACACAGGGAAAACAAGCAAGGCAACACTAATTAAGACTGAGAAGCTGAACAGAGGCTGACCTGTGCATTTGCTGCACTGCTACTTGAATAAACATCATCAAAAGTGTCCTTCAGCTGGACCCATTGTTAGTGATTGGCTTTCATCCGGCTTCCCAGTGATGCCTCACCGGGCTTATAATATTTCAGCGTACTGGGCGGTGCTATTACCGCTTCAACATAAAGCAGCCACAATGGCCGACTTACTGGAAAGCATCACCGCTGAGGAAGCTTAAAAGCCATAAAAACTAAGTTCTTCCCCCAGCTGCTTCAAGCTTAATGGAGTAGATGGCATTCAAATTCAATGGAGCTCTGGCTCACCAGCAGAGGTGCTGTTGAGTCAACATGGGCTATGTTCACACTGCAGGTCAATTCCCATTTTTCTGCTCATACGTGACCTGTATTTGAACAGCACGATCCCGATTTTGTCAAATGCGACTCAGGCCTCATTCGTATGTGGATATGTCATCCCATGTGCATGTGATGCGACTGCGGTATGAACGGTCAGGTCGCATTTGTCCTACCAAGCTACCTTTGCCGAGCACGGTGATTCCCCAAAGTACATGTGCATTTTCCAAAAGAATGTGAAATATCCGACTTGTCGCAAGTCCATGAATGCATCTAGACTGCCTCCTGACTGCTGATTGGGTGAGCAAGGGAGGGGGCGGTGGGCTAGTGTATGCAGTGAGGAAAAAATTTGAGGAAGTTTTGAGTTGCGTCTGAAGCAGTAAAATAAACTATGCATGTAATTAACGAGGGCATAACGACATTTTATAACGAGAAGCGCACCGTACCTATGTGCTCGGTGCCCAAGACGCGCTCATCGCCGAGAGGCAGATAGTGCCATGAGGCAGCTGACGGTGCACACGGTGCTTGTGACTGCTGTGAGGTGGGGCAGGGCGGGGCAGCAACCGCAGAAAATTATGTGCTTTCACTTTTACGTCTTAAGTCCTTAAATTTGTCGCTAGTCGCCTGGGAGAAAATAAGTCACCAAGAGGGTTTGTAAAGTCACCAAATTTAGGGCGAAAATGGCCAAGTTGGCGACACTGGTCTACACATAAGATAGGAAGGGGAGGCAAGGCAGATGGAGAATACATGAAAGAATCCTTCAAAAAAATATCGCAGTGTGAAATCGAGTGCCCAAACAAAGCACGCTACGCTTTGCCGACTCACTGCCCGTGCATTTTTTAAGACTTTTTTCAGCTGTGGAAGTGAGGGCAAAAGCTCTCATGCCATCATTCAGAGGAGGCCCCGCCCACAAGAGTGAAGTTGAAATACAACCAAAACTTTAAGAAATGTAAACAAAACTTCCAGGAATGCAAACAACAATTTTTGCTTCATGAGAACAATGTTTTGATTTGTCAACAAAAGCAGCATGTTTAATGACTTTGGTACAAATCATTTTGTTTGCCATCTTTTTTAAAATTATTTTTGTTTGCCAATGTTTTTGTTGTTTGCACATTATTTCTTTTATTTCAAATTATATTTGTTGATTGGATAAAAAGACCAAAGTAGAGGAACAGCTGTAATAACAATATGTGACAAGTTTTGGCACTGTCACTGTGCTGAGCTGACACATAAAACTACAATGCCAATAAAAAAGGAGCATTGAAAGTATTCCTCTGCAAAGTTGAACTTCCTTTGCAGGATTGTGTTGTGTCCCCCTCTCCTACTTCTGGCTTGAGGACAGTAGAGTGGAGTTAGGTGACAGAGGAATTCAAAACATTCTATTTGAGCTGGGGGGGGACAGAGAGAGAGAGAGAGAGAGAGAGAGAGACAGAGCGAGAGAGAGAGGCAAGTGTTTCCGGCTTCTTACTGAGGGAGGGAGGGGCGTAACAGCCAACACAGTTTGTCACCGCCGGAGGTAAATGGGGGGGACTCGGAAAGCCGTTTCAATTATTTGTTGCCGCCCGTCACAACTCGGAGTTGACGCTCCCCTCAGGCTCCAAGCGGATCTCAGATGTGTTGACTGCTTAAAAAAGTCAAAGCACAGCATGCTCTCCCCACCAATATATCTTCCCAAGATGACCGGATAAGTCAAAAACACCCACAGTCAACCACCCTGAAGGGATTTCCAAGATGGAAAAGACTGAAAATGCAGTTTTATACTGGAGGCAACAGTGTCATGGAACCTGATGACAACGGCCTGTAATGTAGGTATCTACACTGAACATGCTCCAGGTCAGGACTATTCAACTCAATTGGGTCACATTTTCAGAAAGCAAAGGGCCCTCCGACGGTCTGCCCTATCACGGTTATTCTTGTTTTTAACGCAAGGCTCTGTCATACCTGGAAACATTTACTTCACCAGATGATAGTCAACACTAGTCAACATTCTACTAGTCACACACTAGTCAGATCCTATACACCAGGGGTGCCCACTACATTGATCACAAGCCACCGGTAAATCGCCAAGGCGTAAACGTCACTTTGTGGTTGTCACATGACATCCGTCAGCTGACGTGAAGCTCCCCTCCTGAGTCGCTCTTGCTCCCACGTGGCGTTTCAAGCTACACACGGAGAGCCAACTTTCAACTTTGTTATCCTGATTAGGGATGAACTACCTCAGCGGTAAGATGCTTATATCTATAACAAAAGTAATGTGTTCACTTGTAGCGGCATGTTCTGTAGGCAAAAAACTGTATTGTTTGATGGCGTTGCTTGGCGTCTTGAACTCCACGACAGAAATCTGTGTTTTCTACACGGCCGCTTCTTAAACTATTATTTCATGATGAAATGGAAAATGTGCCAATTTGCTGAAACCTTTTGAATATGTTGCCTCGACTTCGGCTGCATTGCCTTTTGCATAATCATTTTAATTTCTTGTATATCAGTAATGTTTGATAGCAAATGCTAACTGGATGTAACACATGAAGTGTGTGTCTAATGAACGCTACATTTCACCACGACTCAGGTTATGTACGCAACTATTGAGGGATGATGTGTCATTATCTTAATTACCATATTGAATATAATTATGATATCTACTGTACTACTTTGATTACTGTAAACTTTGAAAATGTGAATGTGAAATACTAATCATGAATATTTACAATAGCATTTCAAAGTTTAGATTTTCTATATGTTTTACTGAAAGACGTAGATCATTTTGACTTGTAACTTGCATGCTGAAAAAGCGCATGCATCCCTGGTACACATGTATAACTTACAGAAATACCTGCTCATATTTTTTATAAATACAGTCAAACCTGTCTTAGCGGTCACCTGTATATAACGGCCACCTGCCTATAGCGGCCACTTTTACGTGTTATAGACCCTGTGTATAGCAGTCACCTGTCTAATGCGGCCAGCGGCCACCCATTTTGTATCCCTTGGTCAATATCTGACCGCATATAGCGGCCAAATTACCAACTCAAGCAGAAGCTTCATGCACGAAAAATATATATATTTTCTATATTTATAGTAGGAGGAGGAGCAGGAGCAGGTAGATCTTTGAGACTTGATCATCTTAAAAGTCGCTCGCAGGCTGAAAAAGTGTGAGCACCCCTGCTATACAGTAATCCCTCATTTACTGAGATGAAATAACACCTCAACAAATAACACCCCAACAGTCACCTTTACACTCCTATAACCCAATACACTGAGTCCCCAACTTACGAACATCCGACATGCGAACTTTCGGAGATACGAACACAAGCCGACTGGTCTATTTTTTCATGTATTTTGCCTTGTAGTACTGTAACTCCATATTTATACTGCTACATGCTTGACCAGTAGAGGGCACTGTGAAACTGCTAATGGGACCAACAGAGGAAGAGTTAGACGCTGGGCAGAGAAAGCTACCGTAAATAGAAAGCTAAATTGTAGCTGTATGATACAACCTGGACAGAGCGTGTGATTAAAGTTTATGAAGAGTTAATAGGTCTGCTTAATTCTACACCACCCACAGAACACTACCTCTTTTAGAAGAGTCGAACGACGACCATTTGTCCTTTTTTTCAATATCTCCTCCTACTCCACCACAACGACGTATGCTCGACCACTCCTCTTTAAAGGTAAATAACATTTATCATTCCGTATTATTATATCACTTTTATTATTGTTTTTTTCATTAATTATCCTCGTTTAATATTACTACTGCATCCAGACTCATATTTACATACATACGCATATACTGTATATGTATACACGTACATGTAGTACCTATATAATGGGTAATATTACCTTTTCCCCTACTTAAGAACAATTCCACTTAAGAATGGTCGTCTGGAACCAAATGTGTTTGTTGGTTGGGGACTTAGTGTATAGTAGACATAATTAGAGAAAATAAGACATACAAGACATAAATAAGACTTGTGCTTATGTGTGTACTGTAAATGTGTTCCGGTGCTGAAGGAACTGAATTGGGAGGATGGACCGGAAGTGATGTTGTGCGTTTAGAGTTGAGTTTCAGGTTGCCGTGGGTTACAGCCGCAAAAGTAGCCTGTATTGGGGATTATTGCGCCTGTTGTGAGAAAATTCAAACCTGCAATAAAAGCCTGTTGTTCCGGCGATCAAGTCTGGTGCTTATGTGTCTCACTGAACGTTACAGTAACATTACTGACACCTAGTGACCAGTGTAGAATACTACATATCATCACAACGTCTTTGAATGTGTCTTCTGAATCCCTTATATTTGTATTTTAGTTCATTTAGACATTTTCATACATGATTTTAGGCAAAACTAAGTAAAATAATAGGCTGTATTCAACCGCAAAACAGCGTGATTTAGTAATATACTGTATTTTTTAAAACCGTGATAGAGTCAAGCCACAACATTCAAAGTGTGACGTGGTGAGAGATTACTGTTCATGACAGAAGTTTTCTGTTGTTTTTTTTTTAAGAATGTGGTGCACAAACTTCTCTTTACCAAATGCTAGGGGTGTCACAGGACAAGATAATACACAAGATTGAGTCTACAAGAACGAGACGAGATTATAACATTACTTTTAAGGAAAGTACAAAGACAAAGTATTCAAAATATATGATATTGCAATTTACTTTGGGATGCAAATTATTTTCTGCGTGCACTCAGGAAAACCTTGCACACAGCCAGGTCGCAAGGGCAAGGCAGAGGAGGAATGCGTGACCCTTGCGTGTGTCGCAAGTTTAAAAGTACATTGTGTACAATGCAGAGCCCGTGCAAGTGGTTTATTATACAGGTGATTATATGCAAATTGCTGGTGCCAGCAACCCTTGCAGTGGTTTGTACAGATAAATAAATAAATAGAAAAGAGGATAGTACTTAATTTTTTTTCCCCTTCACAATCGCCAATAATAAGCTTGATCGTGATAACTCGCATCTAAGAACACACTGTAGCGGTAAAATGTGTCACATGTTACTTTATTGATCTTTGCGCTCCACACCCCCACCCTTAAGGTCAGAGCTACTGGAGCTCCGATGTAGGTCATAGGGCCACTGTATTGAAAGCATAGCCAGTCAACGACCTGTCGTTGCACATTGTATGCATGTTAGGGACCAAAGGAAGACGCCAAGTGATAAAAGACACAGGCGCCTCACTAGTCCACCTCACAACTGAATGTGTGAAAACCTGTTTCACACTACTACCATGCACGGTAATTATCACACAAGCACAATGTACACACATGGGCCCATCTGTACCACGCTGTGGCAGGAGAATGAACAGCATACCAGGACTGACAAACAATTTAAGGTCAAAAGTGTCACCACAGGGGAGGGGGGACTCCACCAGTCAAGTGGAAATCAGTATGTGCAACACAAAATTTGATATGCTAATGAGTAGGCATCAGGCATGGTCCGGTTACCAGTTTCAAGGTATGGCACGGTATGAAAAAGTCACGATTTCAAAACCGCTACAATTGTGCTTCATACGAGAGAAAGTGGAGGTCCAGCGTGGCCACTATGTGGAAATACTTTGTCACTTCCCATGTTATTTCTAGCACTTGGGACTGGGCTTCCATGTGTTGCTAAAAGTCATTCGGACGGCCGCGCTATTGTCGCCGTTGTCGGTCGACATGTTACTCACGTCAAGGGTCACCAAACGTGGAGATGTGATTCAGAACAAGACAGGAGCCGAGTGCTTTATTCTCCACCGAACAACAAGCAACAACCATTTAACTATGTCTCAGTCGCCACCAACAATCACAAGACCCGGAAAAACAAGTTTGTGGAAAAGTGTGACCTGCCACTATGAAATGATAACGAAACATTACAAGCTTTTTTCATATTTATGTTGTGACCTTTTTGAGCCACTTGATTGCATTTATTTGTATTTTGCTTTGTATAGTTGTTTTTTTTAATAAGAAAACATTTATTGTGTCATGACTCACGTTGCAGGATCAGCCACAGTAGACTGCATTGAGAACTGCTTTTTATTGATTTATTAGGGATGTCCCGAATCACATCTTCAGGATCGGGACCTGCTTTTGTATTATATTTTTTTCATGAGTTCGTTTTGATCCAGTTGCCATATCACGTAACTCTGGGCCACACTCCAACACGACAGGTGCGGTAATGCGCCTCAAAGCTGGTTGCCACTCGACTCCCGCCACCAGCAAGAAGATGAAAAGGCAACACCACCATGCAGACATGTCCGCCATGTACCGTGGTGAAGTTAGTTTCACGATGGACGTCGGATATTGGGCTACGTAGCTACAGCAGTGGTTTCCCCTCGCTGTGCCACCCCACTGGCCATCTACACATTTCAGGTATCAACTTATTGCCACCCATATGTGGGTAATGGTCTCACCTTGGCCACATGAATTAAACATTAGTGGCTCTGCCACTGCTCGCACGGGAAGTGCGCTCTAACCGGTGGTTGTTTATACTAGGGACAGTCAATAAATTACTATTCCGCTGAAAAGAGTTTGTTTAAAAAAAAAAAAAGTCATATATTTGAAATGCCATCACAAATTAATTTATAATCATGTCAAATGATTAGTCTTACCCTAAAAGTATTTTGCACGCACATTTTTTCCAACTGTATCTTTTAATGGATCATTTATTGGATTAGGGCCCTGACTCACAGAGGTTTATTACAAAAGCCAAGGAAAAAAAAAGCCAAGAATAGGAGTGACGTCAGCCGTGTGGCTGTGTTTTTCGTTAAAGTCTGAAAAAGTCGTTGCAACTGAGTGCAAAAGCTTGTCATGCACAAGTTTCTCGTGGTGGCACAGATCTAGGGAAGTTTAATACGGCATAAGGTCATTGGCTGTAATAGAAAAAAGCCAGCCCTTGTCAGTGGTGAGTAATGTCGGGTTTAAACGCTTCATTGAGAACCGTTCATTCATTGAGCCTTCATTGAGGCTTCATTGAGCCTGACTACATTATGCCTATTGTTGATACAGTTTACAGTCATCCCTCGTTTATTGCAGTTAGGAATAATAAGGGAAAATAACATCCTGGACCAAGTCTACAACAAAATGAAAGGTGCTTTGAAGGCTGTTCCAAGACCCCACTTTGGAAAGGCCGACCACATCTCCATACTCCTTTATCCAACATACAGACAACTTCTTAAACAAGCTCCCCCTGTAAGTACAGCAGTTAAAGTGTGGAATGAAGAAACTGATCAAGGACTGCTTTGGCTGCACAAACTGGGATGTGTTTAAAACTGCAGCGGGGAGGGAAGATTGTACTGTTGATTTGGATGAATATGCTTCTGCTGTTACTGGCTACATTAGCACATGCATAGAGACTGTTAGCACCACCAAGTATTACAGGAAATACCCTAACCAAAAACAGTGGATGAACTGTGATGTAAGGGCTAAGCTACGTGCTCGTTCGACTGCATTTGTCATGGGCACCGCTGATGACTACAAAAAGGCCAGATATGGCCTGAGGAGGTCCATATGAGAGACCAAAAGACAGTACAGACAGAAGCTGGAGGGCTACTATTCCACCTCAGACCCTCGGCGCATGTGGGCGGGGCTCCAGCACATTACAGACTATCGCCAGCGGAGTAGCGTAGCCACGTCCAGCCAAACCACACTTCCAGATGAGCTGAACGAGTTCTATGCCCGCTTTGACACCCAAACTCCTGATGAGCAGAGAGGGTGGCTGGACTTGGGGAGCACACAGGACTCACCTCTCATGGTGACATCAGCTGATGTGCGCAGGGTTCTGAACAAAACAAACCCACGAAAAGCAGCAGGCCCAGACAACATCTCAGGCCGTGCACTTCGGGTTTGCTCATCAGAGCTAGCTGATGTGCTTGCTGACATATTTAACCTGTCGCTTGCACAAGCATCTGTACCGACCTGCTTTAAGTACACCACCATAGTGCCCGTACCCAAGAAGAGCAACGTGACCTGCTTGAATGACTATCGCCCTATAGCACTCACTCCTATTGTTATGAAGTGGTTTGAAAGGATAGTCAGGACCCACATCAAAAAGAGCATCCCTGCGGCAACTGTGGACCCTCTACAGTTTGCATATCGCCAGAACCGGTCCACGGATGATGCAGTCAACACTGCCATCCACACAGCCCTTTCTCACCTACAGGGCCAGGACACGTATGTCAGAATGCTATTTATAGACTATAGCTCTGCTTTTAACACAGTCAGCCCCCACAAACTCACAAATAAGCTCCACACACTTGGCCTGTCACCCTCCCTCTGTAACTGGGTGTTTAACTTTCTAACAGGCAGGCCCCAGTCAGTCAGAGTCCACAATCGCACATCCAGCTCAAGAATTGTGAGCACTGGGACCCCACAGGGGTGTGTGCCGAGTCCGCTCCTCTACACGCTCTTCACCTACGATTGCGTGGCCTCCCACAACACCACCAGCATCATTAAATTTGCGGATGACACTACAGTCATCGGACTGATCACTGGTGGTGTTGAAACATCATACAGAAGAGAGGTGGCGGACCTCATAGCTTGGTGTCGTGATAACAATCTCCTTCTCAATACAGATAAGACTAAAGAGATGATCATCGACCCAAGAACAAGGGAAAAGGAGCCGCACAGACCCCTGTTTATTGATGAAACTGAGGTGGAGAGGGTGAAAACCTTCAAGTTGATTGGCACACACATCAGCGAGGACCTCACCTGGTCTCACAACACCCAACAAATTATGAAGAAGTCCCAAAGTATGTAAAATCAAAGATGGCGCCCTCCGTGGCAGACGTCTCTGTGACACTGTGTTTTTCAATTTTTTGCTATTTTATTGTTCATTTTGGACATTCAACACACTCACGCAGTACATTACAACAGGGAGACACTTTTGAACATCGGCAGGGTTCACCATGAACTTTCATTTAGCCTCTCAGACTTTGCCTTTCTTCTGCGCCGGGAGAACGCAGCAGCCTGCGGGTCCGGTGAGCTGAATACCCGGCGAGCAAAGCATCCGAGGCGTAAATGAGGCAAGCGAGCCGGCCTGCATGCTAGGCTAAAAGCTAGAGCGACGAGGCCACCGCTACCAAGCCTGCTGCTAGCCAAGATCCGCTCTCTTGAAAACAAGATGGACGAACTACGAGCAAGGATTACAACTCAACGTGAGATCAGGGAATGCTGTGTCCTCACCTTCACAGAAACCTGGCTGACGGAGGATATACCGGACTCGGCGATCCAGTTGGAATCATTTGCTGCTTACCGGGGAGATCGGACTTTAGCGGGACTTTGATGGGACTGAGGTGGAGAGGGTGAAAACCTTCAAGTTCCTTGGCACACACATCAGCGAGGACCTCACCTGGTCTCACAACACCCAACAAATTCTGAAGAAGTCCCAAAGGAGACTGTACTTCCTGAGAAGACTGAGGAAATTTGGCATGTCCACCACAATCCTGAGTTGCTTCTACAGATGCACCATCGAAAGTGTCCTTACCGCCTCCATCACTGTTTGGTACGGTAACTGTACAACACGTGATAGGAAGGCACTCCAGCGGGTGATCAAGACCTCACAGAACATTGTTGGGGCAGCACTCCCCTCACTGCAAGACATTTATAAATCTAGAGTCCTACGAAGAACACACAACCTCATCAAGGACAGCACACATCCACAACACTCATGATTCACACTCCTACCGTCAGGCAGACGCTACAGGAGTTTGAAGTCCAGGACCACAAGGCTGGCAAATAGCTTTTACCCACAGGCCATCAGGCTTCTCAACGAAGCACTCACACACGCCGCACGCAACACACACACACACACTCATAGCACTTTATTTATTTATTTACATATTTGTATATTTATTTGTATTAATGTCTCTTCTGTTTTTGTTGCTTAATTTATTGGTATATATGTTTATGTTTCTTATGTTCTTATTCTTTCTTGTGTTTTCTTTCTTTTCTTGGGAGAATGAACAGAATAAGATTTTCATTGCATAGTATAACTGCTGTTTTACCATGCACATGACAATAAAACTCTCTTGAATCTTTTTTTTTTTTTTTTTTTTTTTTTTTTTTTTTTTTTTTCCCCCTGTCCTGTCCAGCCTTTAAAGCAGATAGAATTGTATACCTAAATGCCGTCAAGTGCTCAACAGATTTACTCTGCCAGAGAGAAGTGTGATATACACTTCCCCTGTCATACAAAATTTATTCGACCTTGATGCTTGTTATAAAGCAAATTTGGAGCGCCCGGACCGGAGCAGGAGGGGACAGAGAAGAAGAGAAAAGGAAACGGGGGGGGGGGGGGGGGACAAAAACAAAAAAAAGAGAGACAAGAGACAAGGACAACAGCAGCAACAACAACAACTGTGACAGAACAACAGAAACATACCGAACGACATCAGCAAATAAATGTCCGTGACAACTATAAAGACGAACAAGGATAAAGGACAAATCAATATCAACAACCACAATGACAAAGCTGTCAATGACAATCAGACATAATAGCAGTCATGAAATGATGACCTATGACAGTGATCACAATGACAATACTGCATTGAAACAGTCGCACACAATAGCAGTCATGAAATGATGAATTATGATAGTGATCACCATGATAATACCGCATTGAAACAGTCACACATAACTGTAGTAATGAAATGATTATCCATGATAGTGAATAGAATCAAAGTTACTGTAATGCACATCATTGTAAAAAAAAAAAAAAATACATATACACACATATATACATACATACACATACATAAATACATATATACATATATATATATATATATATATATATATATATATACACATATATACCGCACATACACACATATATATATATAGTCATACTGCTGAAATCACCGTCGCTGTAATAAAACCAACAACATAATAACACCCTGGATAACTCAGTGAGTAATGTGGGGAAGTACGTATGTACTGTGAGTGTGCATATGTACAGGTATCTCTGTATGTAAGGAAGACTTCATATATATATAAAGGTGCAGGAATGTGTGGGCGTGTGATTGTCACTGAGAGTGCATGAAAGGAAAGGGGCCGCCTTCCACCTCCCAGAGAGCCCCGCCCCAAATAGCAAGGCCGGGCCCCGGCCGCCAGAAGGCCACCAGGCCCATAGGGGCAGGCAGCACAAAGAACAGTGCCCCAAGAGCCAGCCCAGAGAGCCCCCCCCCCCCGGGAAGACCAGTAAGGGGCCGAAGAGAGGTAATCCCAGCCAAGGACAGGGCGCCAGCGGGCCGGAGGACTGCCAACCCCCGAGACCAGCGAGAGATCACACCCCACAAAGGCAGACGGGTACCGGGGGCCACAAACCGGCAGGCCCAGAGACGCCTCCACAGCTGGAAAGAAGCCCGCCCGCGCCGGAAGCGCCAATTCTCCCCCACCGCCACCCCCACCCCCAGGGAGCGGAGCCCGGCCCGCCCCGGGCCAACCCCCGCCCGACCCCCGACACAGGGCCGCCCCGCCAAGGGATGCAGGAGGCACACCCTCCACCCACCCGGCGGAGGCACGGGCGGCAGAGATGTATCGCCCAGCACCTGACCCCACGGAGCAAACCCCTGTATGCCCCCCCCCAAATAAATAACTAAAATAAATAAATAAATAAAAATACACACACGCACGCACATACACACTCCTACGCACCCACACACACGCACATAAACGCTCCTACGCACAAACACACCCCTATGCGCACGCTCATACACACTCTTACTTACTCAAGCGCGCACACACACACACACACACACACACACACACACACACACAGTGGTCGACTGCCCGACACCCGGAAGCCCCACCCTATCCCCCGTTGGTAACCCAAGGAGCAGCGGAGCCGGGGACCCCGGGGTCCCAGACATACGATTCAGAACCCAGGGGCGGAGAGCGCAGACTGCCGGGGAGCAGGAAGACACCCGGCCACACCCCCCCAGCGGTAGGACGCCGCCAGCGAGGCAGACAGGGGAGTCAGCGAGGAGGAGAGCGGGAAACCGAGCAGGCAGGCGGGAAAACGGGCGAGCAGCCAGGCGAACCACCACACAGCGCCAACCGAGACCCGCGGGCCAGCAAACCCCGAAGAGAGAGCGGGAGCACCACACCCCAAGCCGCAGGGAGGCCAAGCACCAGCGCCGAGAAGGCGAGACCAGCAGCCGACCAGCCGACGGCCCCCACATACCACCAGAAGCCAGACCAGCCACATGCCACCAGAGCCGACAGCGCACCACCCGCGCACCGGAGCCCCACCCCCGACAAGCCCACAGACAGACCGGGGGAGGCGAGGACACAGACAGCGGCCCGGCAGCGCACAAAGCGCAACGGCGACAGACGCCCAAGCGCCCGGCAGAGCACGACCCCCCCCAGCGAGCCCGGCCCCAGGGCACCCGCCCCCCCACCCCCACCCCGCCACCCAGGCCCACAGTACCCACAAGCATGACCAAGCCCCAACCCACCAGCTGGCCCGGCGCCCCAGCAGCCGCCACAGCGCAGCAACCACCGGCCGCCGCGACAGCACACGGGCCACCCGAAGCACCAGCACCGCCCCCCGGAGACCGCCGAACCCGCCCCAAGAGCGCAGAGGCGCCCGCGGCACGTGTCAGTCCAGGGGGGGCACCGCAAGCCGCCCCCCCCGGCGCAAGCCCCGGCATCAACAGGCCCCAGAGGGCCACCCCAGGGAAGGGCAGGCGAACCAGACAAGGGCACCCCACAGGCCAGGCCGCCCCGGGCGAGCCACCGCGACGGCCAGGCCCCCGGCCACACCGCCGACCCTGGCGGGCAGACGCCGAGGTGCACGAGGCACCCCAATCCAGCCCGCCCCACCCGTGTATGTGATAAGGTGTGATAGTGTCTATGATGCAATTAAAAAAATAAATAAATAAATAAAATAAAATAAAAGAGGATGGTGTATCTGTGTGCATGTATATGGAGTGTATGTGGATGATAGCTAATGATGCAATTAAAATCGGGGGACAGCTGCCGCTCGGAGGGCCCCTCACCTGGCCAGCCCCCCCAAACCCTAAGTGTCTACTCTGCGATTAAAATTGGGGGGCAACAGGTCAGTGGCACAGCAGGAGCAAAGGAGCCCCGCAAGGCAGCTCCCCTCCCCAATCACGCCCGACCGTAGGCCACCCCCCAATGTCCTATATATATGTGAGGTGGTGCAGTGGCACAGGAAGGACGGGGGCCCCACACCCCAACGCCGCCCAAACCGAGCAGGGGGGGGACCAAGGACACATGACCGACCGGCCGCCCACCACAGCCCAGGCTCGGGCGTGCCGCAGGACACACCACAGGCCCTACCCGGCCCGCCAGGATGCCCAGTCCGGCCCACCCAACCCCCCAGAGGCGATACCCCCAGTGCCCCCCAACACCGGAGCCCCACCGGAGATAGCGTTCACAGCGCCACCCCCAAACCGCCAAACACCACGGACAAGCCACACGCCCCCAAGGCAGATCCGACCGCCACCAGGACAGCGGGAGCCGCGCCCACGCGCCCCCCGCATACCACCACGGCCGGCAAGGGAGCAACACCACGACGACCACAAGAGCACCGGACCCCACATAGAGCGGAGCACGGCCGCACCCACGAAGCACGCAGGCCAGAGGCGCCAGGGAGGGACAGAGAAGCAAGCACCGCACGACCGGGCCCGCGAGAGGAGCGGCCCCCGCCCGGCGCCCAAGCAGATGCCCCCGCCCGCCCCGCCCACCGCCACGCCACAGACCGGCCACCGCCCCACCCCCCGCCCATCCACCAACACGCCAAGGGGGAAACCCCGGAGGGAGGGAGACAACCGCCGGCCCGGAAGCAAGGACCAGCCCGACACCAGCAGGCAGCAGGGACCGCCCGCCAGCCCCCCGCCAGCCCGACCCCCAAGCCCCCGGCCAAAGCCACCCCCCGACCGCCCCACCCCGGAGCAAGCATCCTCCCGCCGATCCCGGGAAGCACCACGCAGATGGACACCACGCCGCCCGCCCCACCGCGCAACCCGCCCACGGCCCCCACACGCCCCACCCACCGAGCCACAGCGGCCCCGTCCCTGAGGGGAGAAAGCAAGGGATCCCCCCCACCCCAGCACCACGCACCCCCCACCCCGAGCCCAAACCGCACATCCGCGACCCCCACCTCCGCGCCCCCCGTCACCCGGGGGACAGCCACAGGCGCCGGAGGATAACAGGCAGCTCCCACCTATCACACATACACCACACACATAAATCAGCGAAATAAAATAAAATAAAATAATTTAAAAAAAAAATAAAATAAAAATAAATAAATAAAAAGGGGCAACCCAAACCACCCTCCCACCCAGGGGAGATGGCTCCGCGGGGGCAGCCGGGCTCAGGCACCCGCGCCCCCACCAGGGGGAGAGGCCGGCCCCCACACCCCACACCGGACGGCCCCACGCGGCAGCCGAGCAGGAGGGCCCAGGGCAGTCCCCGCCCCACCCCCAGAGGCAGAGGAGGCGAGGGAGAGCCAGCGCCACCAGCCGCACACGGGCCCCCCCAGCAGCAGTAGGCGCCCGGCACCAGCAGGATGCAGCACCCCATCCACCCACCACCCCGGAGGCCAACCAACGCCGCCCCCTGGGCGACCCCCCCGACCCCGCCCCCGCCCCATCACCCAACCCGGACCCCTCCCCACCCCCACCCACCAGCCCCCCCAGGCAGGCAGCCCAGCAAAGAAGACCCGGGACACCAAGCCCGCCACCGCCCGCCCCCGAGGTACCAGGCCCACCCAGCGACCAGGACCACACCCCACGCCAGATGAACGAGACCCCCAGGGGCAGAGACAGATGCCCTCACCCCCCTGAGAGTCAGGTCAGGGAATTAATTATTGGTGCCCATATAGACTGAAATTCTGACATTTGTTCTTTAGATTCAGCAGACATTCTCTCCATAGCTATATGATCTAACAAAAGATTTTTGTAAAGAGCTATGTTCAGTTTCTTCCTTGATTTCCAATTGATGAGAATGGTTTTCTTGGCGATGCTTAATGCAGTGATGAGAAGCTGTGTTTGATTTGTTTCTACATCAATTGTGGAGAGATCGCCCAGCAGGCATAGTAAAGGAGAGGTAGGAATGGAGAACCCAAGTGCCAAAGATAGGTACTCACACACTCCGTGCCAAAAATTTTTAATGGGAGCACAGGTCCACATGGAGTGTAAGTAGTCATCTATTCTATGGTCTGAGCAGTGTGTACAGATGTTAGAGTCAGTTAAGCCCATTCTAAACATTCTATGTCCTGTGTAGTGTACTCTATGAAGGATTTTAAACTGAATCAGCTGTAGGTTGGGATTATTGATTAACCGGGAAGCATTAAGACATATTTGCTTCCAAAATTCAGGGTCACAGCTTGTAGATAAATCTGAGCTCCATTTGGAGATTGGTACTCCAATTGTGTTGTCATTTTTTGAAAGTAGAATATATAATTTAGATAATGTTTTAGGGGCAGATATTTTTAAAAATTGGTCAATAGTGGTATTGCTTTCCCATGATATGGTCCTGAAACTTGCTTTAATTATGGATTTAATTTGTATGTATTCAATAAATTTGTTATGATTTATTCCATACTGTGTAACAAGGTCATTAAATGAGATAAAGTTGTTTCCTATAATTATATTTTTCATACAACTTATTCCTTTTTCGTGCCATGTTGGGAAATTTAATGGTTTCTTTTTAAGCAAGATGTCAGGATTATTCCAAACGGGAGTGTATTGGCAAGGAGTGAGCGAGAATTTTGTTATTTTTAAAAATTCCCACCAAGCTGTCAGAGTGTTGCTTATATTTATACTTTTAAAACAATTGAATCTTGAATCTTAACTGGTTCCAGACCCGGCTGCAATAAGTGAATTTTCGCAAAGTAGGATTTAGTATTAATAAATGCTATATTTTTATAGTGAGAGCATAGAAAACCTGTTTGTCAACTTTACCCTTGTATTACACAATGTAGTAGACATAATAGAAAATAAGCCATCTTAGACATCAATAAGATATACTCAGCTCCTGCAGTGGGTATTGTCTCATCAATGTAACGTTACTGACACCAAGAGATCGGTGTAGAATACTATGGTACTGCCACTGTTTGCGGTTAAGGACAGACTCTTGAGGCACTTCAATCGCTTTAGGGTTAGGGTCAAGCAGAGAACACATGCAGTGAACATCACAGGAGCTGCTGTCAGCCACTGTCTACATTGCTAACTTGCTGCTAGCACTCGGCTACAGTCAACTCTAGTGAGCTGTCGTCACACGTCACTTCCCAGGCCTTGCTTCTTAAAGCCGCACATAGCAAGTCACAGCTATTGTATTACACCTTTTTGTATTTGAATTTTCGTTAATTTTGCCAATTATATGCTTGAAAATGCTTAATTTAAGTCGAGAAGATGTACAATTTGTTAAAAATTTTTTTTTTTTTTTACTAATAATAGGCCGTACTCAACCATGAAACAGCAATCATATATCAATTAATTAATTTGGGGAAAAACGTGATCGAGTGAGGGCGCGATGTTTGAACTGCCATGTAGCGAGGGACAACTGTATTGATGATTTCTTCATAATCCATTTTGAATTTCTTCCATCTGCTATCAAGACTTTAACGACTGGACTTTTAAATGCCGCCTCTGATAATGAGCTTGTTATGCGGGCACCCACAGAGCGGTCAGGGACAACGCTGCAAACATCCTATTCGGCGTGATCCTTTAAAGTCTTGTTTTCACTGAGAAAAAGCTGCCCGAAAGCAGAGATTACACTAATTAGTCTTCTTCAACTTCAGCGATAAGTCATCCACCCAAGTAAGCAGGTGTTGATTCTCAGCCAAGAGCTAATTACACTTGCATTCTAAGCTTACACAAACCATGCACAAAACATCATGTAATGCTGCATGAGTCCGTAGATACAATTTGTAAGCCATATTTTTGATTAAAATAATGTAATGAGGGAGACGTTTTTCTGGAGAAATATAGAATAAAATAAATGTAAATTGGAGGGGTGGGATTATCGGTCAAATCAATTACTAATGTACTGTAAAATATGCCAGGAAGTCAAACCCAGACAGGCTCGCTCTTAATGATTTTCGCAGAACAGAGGATGTGCAGCACGTAATACAATCTGCAGTACAGTACAAACACATTATAGTGACAAATGCACAACACTGACCTTTGTATTTCTGCGCAGGCTCTTCAGGATATTCCTCCTTTTGGGGTCCTCATTCTCCTCAGTGGAGTTGTCCTTCTGGGCTCCTCCATCGTCCTGGCTAGCCTTGGGTGGGCCACCCATCTCATCATCGCTGCCAATTGAAAAGCTCGTCCTAAAACTGCTGAACTTTCCAAGCCGTTTGGATCTGTCTCTGTAAAGCTTAGGCTTTACCCCAATGGCCGACAACTTTCTTCTACGTTCCAGCGAGCTGCTATCCGCCTCGCTGTCAGACCCGTTCCCCCCAGCGCTCCCGTTGGCGTGACCTTTGTTGGCGTTGCGGATCGTAATGATCTTGCCCTGTGTGCTGTCATGAGGGACGGAGTAAATACTCTCCTCTTCTGTATGTCGAGGTTTGCTTACGGCATCCATAGGCTCGGCGTAGTCTGAGGGATCGTAGCCACCATCGCTACCGGGAGCCCAGGTGACAGCTTGGGGCAAGGAGCGGCGGTTGGTGCCAACTTGCTGTTCCATGTAAGGGCCTAGATTGACCTTCCGGACAGGTTTGGGTTTCACTTGTGGAGGCACCTTGTTGTTCAGCTTGCTCTCAAAAGTGCTGAGCTCAGAAATGACAGAAAACGTATCACTTGAATCCAAATCCGTTAGCTTCAAGCTTCCAAGATGGGAGCTAAGACTTCCGTCCTCCCTCAAGGTAGGGTAGGAGGGTGGCGATGGGTCGATGTCATCCTCAGAGTCCATAAGATTGTTCACTGGACTGGGCGAGCCGCAACGGGGACTGGTGCTCTCATTGGTACATGCTTCAGCCACGTTATCATACATGTGTGTTGCCTCAATAATTGTGCGCTTCTCCACTATCTCCTTCAGAAACGCTTGGAAAAGGTCAATCTTATGAAGTCCGCCTACGACACCTCCATGCCCGCATATTGCGGTGTTAAACCTTGCCTCAATTTCATGAGCGAGTTCTTCTCCCTGACTGACCTGTTCCTTGGCTGACTCTGAGTCTGAAAGCTCCATCTGGCTTTCCCCGACTGCAAGCAACTGGACTGGAATGATGTCTTGAACCTCACACAGAAAAGCGCACAAAGTCTCCAAGGAGGCTTTCCTGCGTGCAGAGTACACTGCAATGTAGCCGTGGACGAGCCTCGTCTTGCGCAGGGAAAATGAGGAATGGAAGGACAGCAAAGACAACTCGATAGTCTGTCTCTGGCCACCTATACTCAAATCCAGCAGGACAGAAGTGCCACTGTTGAGGCTGGCAGCAGGGCGACAATGCTGGGGTAGCAAGAAAGGAGCAAGGAGTTGATCCAGATCATATGTATCTCCACACATTAGACACATGACAACCTTCAAGTCTGATTCTAGAACTGGTTGGGACTGAGAGTCTCTGAGGGTGGACAATGAAGAGGGTAAAGGTGGTGAGCTGCTCCTTACGCTTCTCCGAGACTCTAAGAGGCCCTTCAACATCTGGTTGAGATGCCTCTCATTGAAATTGCGTCCATAACCCATGCCTGGTGAGGCTGGGTCCAGGTAACAACACTGCAGCTTTGCAGCCACCAGCAGTCCCTGATGGATAAGAGTCTGAGCGGTTTCTCCTCCAATATCCCCTATAGAACCAACCCCACGCTTAGTCACAAGAAGGAGGGAAAGTGGGAGTTGGGCAAGAAGATTTTCTCTGTCCCTTCTACTTACGGTTGACTCTCTAAGCTTTTCTAAACTCTCAACCACATATGAGAGCGATTCCTTTGAGTTGTACAAACACAGGCAACCATGAGGTGCAAAGGTTGGCGTGTGGAAGGAATTGACTGGCAGACGTACATTGCCCTCAATGGGACGAAGGGCTAGCTCATATATTTTTCCATCTAACAAGTACCTATCGTCACTGGTACACAATGCCCTTATCTCATTTGCCATCTCTCTGGCAAGCCCGTCTTTACCTAGTATGACCAGATTTATCCTTTCTGCCCTACCCCCATCCAGTCTTGAACTATCTGGTGATGCATAGCGAGTGGGGAATCTGGATGCCAGTATCTGCTCAATTTTAGAGTCCACGCAGTGAGGGCTGTTGGGACAGGTATCCTTTGTCGGGTGGTAGACAAAGTGGATATGTTTCAATACCAAAGCATCCCTCTCTGCCTGCAGCTTCTGTAAGGCTTTAAACCTTTGTTCCTCACCCAGAACCTCCTGAATTGCTCCCATTTTTTCTTTACTTGGCTTTGCATCCACCTCTAGCTCATAAAAAAGCTCAGAGTATTCAAGAAGCAGCTCCTGGAAGTCCTCTTTGGCTCGGTCAATAATCTCTTTCTGGTGTTTATTGTAGATATCCAGATACTCCGCTTCGTCAAGCCACTGGTAGAAGTCTTCATTCATGATGAAGCTCCGAGCCTCCTCCCAGGGTTTCCCTGGAGTAATGAACGGCGAGACACTCAGCTTCTCCTTGAATTCCCATCTCATTTCTGCACGTTTGCGGTCGTTTCTTAGCTGCTCCAGATGAGTCTCGTAAATAGCCTGAGCTGTGCGAGTTTCAAGGAGGTCCTGGGGGATGCGGTCGTCCTCCATGTTGTCAATGTGTGGCGTGGTCTCCCATGGGGTGTCATCTAAAACGACAAACCACTGGGCGAAATCTCTCTTCGTCTCCAGCACTTTCTGAACTCCAGACCAGCTCAAGTGGTCGATTTCATCCAACTGTGGTAACAGTACGGAGAGGGCCTGTGGTAAAGCACTTAGATAGGCCTTCCTCCGTTTCTCTATATGCTCTTGCTTTAGTCTATGCACATGCTGTTGAAAGAGCTTCTTGGCTTTAGCTGTCCCTTCAAGGAAGACATAGTCCTTGTACTCTGGGGCTGACTGCATGCGGCGACTGACAGAGGGCCACGTCTCATTGTGGTTCTTCACAATTCGGTTGACAAGCCACTCATAGCGGTCCTTTGCTGAGGCAATCTGTTGACTTTGCTGTTTCAGTGCCTCAAAGTAAGTGATTATCTTGGGCTTCCCTCGACTTTTGTCAATCAGTTGAACAAGTGTCAGAAAGGCTAAGTCCACATTGACGTTCGAGCGTGCCGATGTTTCTACCACCTGCAGGTTTTTCTTGGCTAGAGCAAAGGTGTGCGAGTCTTTAATGTAGCGCTCAACTCCTTCATCGCATTTGGTGAGAACCAGTACCACGGGTTTCTTTGTTTTGGCAAGTTGGTTGTACAGATTTGTCACAAACTTAATCTGATCCTCAAAGCTGCGGTTCATGCCCCTGCTCACATCCACACAGAGTAAGAAGCCGTCCACCATAAGCTTGCCCTCGGGCATCTGTTTCTGCTCAAAGTCTTGCTCGAGCCCCAACTGGTCTGTGCAAAAGTACAT
Organism: Dunckerocampus dactyliophorus; assembly: GCF_027744805.1. Taxonomy (NCBI): domain Eukaryota; kingdom Metazoa; phylum Chordata; class Actinopteri; order Syngnathiformes; family Syngnathidae; genus Dunckerocampus; species Dunckerocampus dactyliophorus. The sequence goes on from NC_072830.1 coordinate 2,730,929, forward strand.
CAACTTCTCAGCCGAGGCCAACTTGGTGGAGGCAGCCCTCTTGATGTATGGCTGCAGCGCCGTGCTTCGGTGTGGCTGGAATGTCTGGTCATCAATGAATTCTGTCTGTTCCACCACATTCATACGGCACTCTGGCCCTTCCTCCACGGTCCTCCCAGCCTCTCCCCAGAAGAGGAAGTGGTCATTGTTCACTACGCGGCCTCCAAAGTCACTAGTGCTGAGAACAGAGGTGTGGTCCAGGTAGAAGTCATCAGCGCTTGGCCGAACAAAGCGGTTGCACAGGCAGGACTTTCCCACTCCGCATTGGCCCTTTTCTTTCTCTGTACCGGACAGCCCAACTACGACCAGATTATAGGTGGGGGTCCGGACATCTTGCTTTTTGGCCATCATCATCGCTGGCGGACGCTCATCCTGCCATGCTTGCCTCAAGCTCTAGACAGAGAAGGAGGCTGCCAAGGGTGCTGGGTTCCCATGCAAGAGGTCCTCACTGCTGGGTCTGACCCTGCAAGACAAAGGGAGAGAGAATGTATCACTCAAATACTTTATAGGAAACACATTAAAATTAGAAGTCAGATTCATGGCTAGAAACTGTATGGTTAATCATGTTTTATTTTTGATGCAACTCCTTCAACAAATGTTTCCTAGAAAGATTGAGGTCACTAGCAAAGCTGCAAGAATGCAGTGCATTACTTAACCTTGCTGTAGCTCAGCAAAAGGATTTAACACCGCCAGGATTGGACAGCAAACAGTGGTGCCGCCCTCACTTTACTTCTGTGATCGTTGCATTTTGGCTTCTTAACTGATAAACGGTATTACAATAATCTCTGGTCGTATCCCAGCCAAAGTTACGTGGCCTTGTCACTGTCACGGAAAACAAACCCATGATTTGCACAAGAACACACAGTCAGTCACCACACACAAACACACACTAAAAACAGGGCCATCAAACTCTTCTCACCCCAAATGAGAGACACGCATGACAAATAGATGAAAGCAGATAAGCATTCCAGTGTACTAATTGGCCAACAAGGGAAAGCCATCTGCTTTTTAAAAGTGAAAACTGCCTTGTTACCGACTTCAAAATCCATAAAAGTGACAAAATCCAAAACATGTTTTGCTACTTTTCTCAAATGGCGCTCTGCAAAGATGAGTGACATAAAAATCATTCATTTATCAACATTACAATTAAGTGACGATCAGCCCGTAAGGATTATTTGATAGCCTAAACGCTACAATAGTGCATTCATGAGACAAGGATGCACTTCATGAAACCACCCTAGCTGACAGTACAATTTGTAAAGGACAAAACTCTTCCCAAGCTACAAGACAGCCAAAACATAAGACGTGACAACTCTTGTCCGTGTCAACTAAGCATTTAAATACAATAAAACAGACAAAAAGACAAGTATTCGCTGTGAACTGTTTGTAAAAGCATCTAAAGCCGTGTCTGCTGCTGTACTGGATACACATTCATCTTTCAATTCTGAACTTCAAAGTCACATCTGCTGTACTCCAGAGTCAGGTGGTGGAAACAGAGCAGGCGGGGGGGGTAAGAAAAAACCAACTGCAACGGCAACTGTTATGCATCAACCACAGTATATGATATGAAGCACATTTCCAGTTTTATTGAAGAAGCTGAGAGCCGTTTGTCTCATCAAAGCCTTTGAGCGAGGCCTTTAGAAGCTGAATTCCCGTAATTCCTATAAGACTGTGAATCAAAATTACAAAGCCCCCCCCCTTAGTGTTTTACCAGGAAAGAGACAAAGGGGGACTCATAACCAAAAAGAATTCTTGTTTTTAGAAGTTGCTTAAGGAAATATGCATCAAATATTTATCAAGGCATGCAGCAATAGACCTCGTCTCTTTCACGAATGATATCTTGTGCTGAGTTGTAGACCTATCCATCAATAGGAATGTAAAAAGACTGGTAAATGTCAGAGTATGCAGATTAGCACCAGGCATATAGGGCTTCCAGACATGTAATCCAAGCATTTTCAACATTTAGCTCTCCTGTATTAGGAAGAAAAAGCACTTTTTGGTGAAGGAACTTGCAAAAACCGCCTAATAAGGGCATTTGTGTGACCAATAACCGTCCTATTTTCGAGCTGCATTAGACAAGTGACCTATATTTGCTTAAGCAAACATGCCCGGGCATGAGCACACAAGGACTGCTCGGATCATGTCCTTTTGTACCGCGCTGGAGATCATCACTAGAGATCAAATAAAGCTGGTCACCACTGAAGGATGGCCCAATCACAGAGTTGATTTGCACTTGCTCACCAGCCCCATCTATCTTTAAAATGGAGTACGGTGGCACTTTGAAAGACAAATCAAATCAATCGTGAGGCCGGCTAAGTCAAACTGAACGTGAATGCCAAATTCCAACAACAAGGATTTCTTAGACAGTAAATGTAGACTTTGTTTTTGAGCAGACCTTCAAGACACCCTTGCAGCAACTTTGATAGAGCAACATAGGTCTGGTGTCTGGTGCGCAAGTCCAGTACACATGCCACCGTCTCTCAGCCCAGGCAGAGAGAAGTTAAGGGCTGTGCTGCTGCTTGCCTATGACATTAAAATGTGAGAATTAGTGGCAAAAGAAGAGACAGACGGCAGGAAAGTGTGGAAGGCACTGTGAAGGGAAGTGGGCAGCAGAGGGTGGGACGTTAGCACACAGGGAGGATGGAGGTCAGGAGAAGAATGGTTAGAAGAATGGCTTTGTGAGGAAAGGGAGAGGGGGTCAACGGCCTAGGCCATGTGAGCAGCACTCTGGAATCCCCTCGGGAAAGAAGGGGCTGGGCGTGGTAAAGCTTGGATGAGTTAAGGGTCATGGTCTGACACAAAAACATCACACTAGCTCTGTAAATGCTTTTGAAGACATGCTAGCATACATAGAATACAGATATCCTCAATGCATAATCGTTCAAAACATTACCAATGACTTATAGTCAATTTGCTGCTAAGTCCAAACCAACCAACCAATGTTGCTGAAATTTGACACACACGTGTTTGTCAGTCCCCTAAAGGTGTGTGCCACATTTCGTGGCGATTCGGCTAAACACCCTGAAGTTACAGTGGGTGTTTTGCACAGCATGTTGAGAGATCGAATCTATCCAACTTATGGGTGTTTAACAACAGTGCCACAAGAGGGTGTATTTGTCAGAAAAATAACAGCATAGGCAACAGAGTAAGATTGCATGTTTTGGCTATTTTTCACCCAGTTGTGTGCAGCAGTTCAGGAGTAGAAGAGTTCATTTACACACACACACACACACACACACACATTGTATTTAACCTAATAGCGATACAATCAGGACGTCATTCTAGGTCACAACCAGTCTCAAGGACAAGCGAGGCCAAGACTGGAGAATAGTCAGCAGGGCGTCACATTCACGAAAACACGAGGCTGTGTTCACAGTCCATAAGGGGGAATGTGTACTTGCCTTCACGGGGTTGTTGCATTCCTCTCATTACACAGCTAACAAGAGTTCGGAGGGAGAGAAGGAGAGAATCAAGCGGGACTTCAAAGAATAATGATCAGTCCAACCAATTCTGTGCAAAATGATGAGGAAAATTAAATTGAAGACAACTATTCAAGGAAACTAATTAATGTTAGCTCCTCAAGCAGAACATTAGTAGATTTTGTGAAGACGGCGTTCAAATTAATCCCTCAGATATCCCTAGGATGCTCCTCTAGGTAAATCATTTCCATAATGACAAAAGCAGTTGACATTTCTTGCTGATTGCCACATATTTTTGTAATGAAAGGTGCTCAACCTCGACAGCCTGCATTCTGCTTGGGAATTGACACCATCATGAAATAGTCATGAAGCAGTGCAACGGTGACGACGGCAGGGGGAAACGCTTCCTCTCACTTATTTTCATTTGCTGCTTTCCCCTCACTCCTCACAGGAAGCAGGCCGACAAGCACTTCTGCCCTCCTTGCGCATCCCCAAAACCCTCCTATAATATTATCTTCAAATGATGGGTTTTCCCATCCCCATCTGTCGGACTTGTTTCTCTAGCCATCACTCTTCCTCCCCACTGTCCCAGGGGACGTGTTGTCCATTAGTAAGAAACAGGGGGTTGAGGGCAGGAGATGGAAGCTGTGCATAGGGACACTCTGTTACTACTGTAGGCTTCCTGGTGCTTGTGATCTGTGCCTGCATAAAACCATGTCAACATACAGTCGAGATGCAGGAGCCATACAGTACATCCATATTCTGATCCACAAGTGTTGGGACGAGGATTACGGACACTCTGTGGATTAGCGCTAGCTTTTGCATTTGCAGCTTCGCAAGCATCTATCCATAGGCGTTATCTGATTGCACGGCAATATAACCACGGGAAAACAGCCTGCGGTCACGGGTAAGAAAATCCCCTCACGTCTGCCGTGCCGCACTGCATACATGGACGTGGAGTACATTACGGACAGTGCTGCATTTATCCCAGAATATATACAGCTTGGTGGTTATCTCACGTTTTCTACTTGCAGTCCACTCCGCCCGCCTGGCACTGTGGCGATAGAGGGTCAGACGCTGATAGACCTCCCGAGGAGAGCGGCAGACGGACAGACAGAGGGAGGAAGGATGCAGGATGAGGGTACGAAAAGGGATAAGCGGGACTGCAAACAAACAGACACGCACACACACACACGCACACACAACTAAGAATGCAGGAAAAAGACAGGAGGGAAGAGGGCACAGGCGACCGTGTTCACAGCAGAAGAGAGCAAGGTTCTAAGTCAGATAAAGAGGGCTTCTGGAAATAATGTTTATAATCACACAGAGGGAGCAGAGAAAGTGCCACAGTGGTTTAACCTCTTCTACTGTAGCTGATAGCACAGCTAAATATAATGTGCCGCGGGACTATGACAGCTGGAAACTACTGTCTTACGGTAGAAATCCTCTCAGTCTCGTACAATCCTCCAAGAGGACTGACTACTACAGGGCTGTCCAAAGTGTGGCCCGGGGGCCATTTGTGGGCCACGGCTCTTTTTTTTTATTGGCCTGCAGAACATTCAAAAAATATAATTGAATAAGTCAACAGCAAAAATGTAAAAATCTGCAGTTTTTACAAGAATAAAGTCAAAATATTAAAAGAAAAGGTTATAATCTATGTTACGAGACTACTGTAATATGGAGGGAAAATGTCATCTTACTAGCATAAAGTTTAAATATTAAAGAAGAAAAGACTAGTCGTGATAGTAAGAAACAAACAAAAGTTGTCATTTTTGGAAAATTAGGATGCAGAAAAAGTTATGTTATGAGAAACCGTCAAAATATAATGGGAATAAATTCATAATTACAAGAAAAATTTACAAGAAAAAGTTGAAATACTTTAATTTTTAACGAGAATAATGTCAAAATATAGAAAGAAAAAATGTGGTATTCTAAAGGAAAAAAAGTTTTACAAGAATAAACCTGTGATATCGGGAGGAAAATAGTGTCATTTTAGTAACAACAGTTGAAATATTAAAGAAAAAATACATAATTATTTAAAAATGGTAATATTATGAAGGGAAAAAACAAAAAACAAAATAAAGTTGTAATTTTAGGAAAATTAAGAAAAGTTACAGTATAATGTTGTGACAATAAAGTCAAAATATGATGGGAATAAAGTCATAATTACAAAACAAAAATGTACAAATAGAAAGTTGAAATAGTTGAAACTATTTAAAAACAACACCAACAACAAGAACCGCTGTAATTTTACAAGAATAAAGTCAAAATATTGAAGAAAAAGTGGTATTCTAAAAAGAAAAAAAGTCACACTTTTACAAGAATAAACGCCTAATACTCGGAGGGAAAAACATTCATTTTAGTGAAAGAGCTGAAGTAAAAAAATATTCTTTTAAAAGTAATACAAGAAACAAATAAAACAAAACGTTTTGGAAAATTAGGTTGGGTGCAAAATTTAATATTATGAGAATAAAGCCAGAATAAAGTCAGAGAAAACGTATGAATATTTTTTAGAAGAAAGTTGCAATATTTGGACAAAAAAACTCCAGCAAAAATGGTGAAAAAAAGAGCAAAGACTGAAGTTCATACTAAAAATATGATTTTCCCTAATCCTAACCCCTACAAAATATCAAAGTGGCCCTTGCATCCTTTCATTTTTCTAGTATGGACAGGTTTGGAGAGCCCTGACCTACAACTACCACTGCCACCACTACTACAACCACTACTACTAATATTTTGAATTGTAGAAGTAATTCCACTTCGTCGTACGTCTAGATGAGAAGTCTAGAAGGCAGAAGACGACGGACTTATGCGCATGTGTTCTTTCTTCTTCTAGTTTGGTGTGTCACGTGGTTCCGTCTGCGTGACTGTTTACAGCGCCGCACGTAGGTGTGCCCTTGTGTATTATGGAGCTGCAACAATTAATCGATTAACTATCGGTTAATTGATTACCCAATTAATCGACAACTATTTTGGTAGTTGACCAATTGCTTTAAATATGATTTAAATATGTAATATAAATAAATATCCGCTGGTTTCAGCCTCTCATATGTGAATATTTTTGAATTTCCTGAGTTATCCATGAAAGCAGACATATTATCTTTGTGTTTTAGCCATGACAAGATATTCACACATACACTATCAGCTTTGGCTCTGGAAAACAGAGATGGGCATTTTTGCCTCTTTGGTCCATCGATGGCCCAAACCATTACTTCACTCATTGAAACAAGCTTCAGATTCATTGACTAAGAAAATGATCATGACTGTATTTTTGTGTACATTTATTGTTTTACTGAGGTTAATTGACAAACATTTACATTTTTTTTTTATTTAACATTAGCGGCAACCTGGTGTTATTTGCTCTGTCAGTTCCAATCTTCTATTTCTAAATAAAGAGGCGCAAATTTAAAATGTGTTTTTTAAAATATCGATTCATCAACTAATTGAAAAAATAATCAACTGATGAATCGGTTATTACAATAATTGTTAGTTGCAGCCGTAGTGTATTACATCGTTTTCACCCAGTGATGCGTTCCTATCTGGATGCAACTATTGAAGATCAATGAAGCATCTAATCTATCTAATCTGGCACAGTGTGGACGCAACTTTTTTTCAACCCGCCAAAAAATAAATAAATCCCAAGAGCATTCCCGTGTAGAGAGGGCCTAATACATCCAAGATGGGTTCAAACAGATAAGCCCAGTGTTTTCCTCCAGCACAAAGATACATCTGTAGGCCTCTCCGCTCATGGCCTCACTTCATTAAGTACCCCCCACATTTATCTCCTGTGCGCGCTGGTGAGATAAGAGCGAATTTGATCACCGCTTGACATTTTCTCACCATTAGAACAACAGTATGCACACATCTGGCAAGCATCCAGTGGAGATGTTCAGCCCTCCCTGTGTAACCTGAGGCTCGTGTACTTAAACAAAACAGCTCTAACGGCAACAAACGCGTGTATGCAAATATGCAGGACTGCAGGAGATACGCACTGCTTTAATACAACAACTTATTTTAGTCCAAAGGGACTGGGGAGGCTTCACTTGAATGAGCCAATTACAATTTGTAATTGGGGCGATGGAAGTAATGCGATGCGTTTGTGTGTTTGCAGAATGAGGGGAGGGCCGTTATCCGTCAACGGCTGCAGCTGCATAGCACAACGTGCTCATTTATTCACAAGCAGACTGCGCAACACAGCAGCAACACAACCCGTGTTCTAATAGCGGTAAAACGGCATTGATACCACACACGAGCTACTTGCACATCAACAGCTGAGTAGCACAACCGACATTTTACAGAGCGTGCAGACGCAGATAAAGTTGCTGGATGCTCACCACAATATGAAAATGTAATACAGTGTACCCTCGCTACATCGCAGTTCACCTTCCGCAGCTTTTTTTTTTTTATTACAGCGTATGAACGCTGTTACAGGCCGAGCCTGGCTCTTTAAGAAGAACTGCATTGTGGGAAGTTGAGTATTGCAGTCTTCTGCTTCCTGATTGGCCGTAGACCATCTCCTGTTGTGGTCATGGCTAGCAAAATAGCTAACCGTGCGAGCTGCTTGCTAACCGCCATTATTGTAAACAATAGAAGAAACAGAAGACGCTAACCGTGCGACTCCGAACGCTGCTCGGCCCTCAGCCCTCCCCCCGACAAAACCCACAACGCCGCCGATACGCTCTGCACCCAGTGGAAGCCAGCCACCGCACAAAAAGCTGAACCCGCACACACACCATAGGAAGGCAGAAGCCACGTGGCTGCAGGGCGCCACCATGGAACAAATGAATCCTCGGCCCACGGAGGATGAGGAAGAGGAGTAAAACATGACGCCGGGAGCAACACACTTCAACAAGGACACAAAAACACCACAACCGAACGTCGCCAGGACGAATAGGCACGGCCAGAGGAGTGAAATGCGTGTGAGTCACTTCACGCAAAGAAATGCGTAGCGTGTCCAGCTGTCAAACTGATACCATTGAGGTTTTCCAGACTAGTGTGCGTTGGCAACCATACGTGCCACCGCACACGTGCACATTCATGTCACGTCTGTGTTGTCATGACGTGAACTGTCATGTCGCCGCCACACGGCCATCGGTTTTTGTGATCGGCTTTGAAAGGCATTTATCGGCATGTGCCGATCACATGTTTTTTACGGAAATGGGCTGATACTCATCGATAGCCGATCTATCATTGATCAACTGATCATCCCTAAGGAAGACCATCAAATTTGAACATTTTCAGGCTCACCCACCAAAGTAAAGCCGTCCTGTCTGGACTGTAGGCAGCACGTTTGCACACAGGCAGGTTCACTGCTCCTGATAGAAGATGTAGCATTCACATGAGCTCAGCCAAACTGTTAGGTAACAGATGGTCCTCACACACACACACACACACACACACGAAAACACACCCTACACCATATGCTGGGAAGTAGATGCTTCCCCTTCAATATCTCACACCTCCCTCTGCTTTCTTTCTAAATAGGCAAAGTTGAAATACGTACATTCTGCTTTAAAGACACTTTCCCCCCACCATGAGTAACTCTCATGCACTGCTGGTTCCTGCGTCCAATTAAATGAGAAAAAGAGAACTGGAGAATGGCTCTCGAGGGGAATGAAAGCAAGTGTAAAGCTATTTGGAAGAATGTGTGCACACGCCGAAGCTGCCAGTAAAGTTTGCACAGGGCCTGTTCTCCTCATGTTCTCCTCATGTTCTCCTCATGAGAGCCCAGGCGCTGCGCTTGGTGCGGTTTGAGCGGCAGTACTTCCAATACCATCATCTCATTCTGGCAGCAGTGCGAAGTCGACACACGGCCCAATAGGTGCCACTTCCACTCAGCGGGCTTGGTCCTTATGTGCTCTGTTGAAGGCTAATAAAGCAGCAAACAAGTTGTTGACGCTCCAGTGCAGACTGCAATAGCCGAAGGCACAGTACTAACGGGCTGGATTTCATCTACATGGTTCATGGCAGCGTGGACGCATGGAATGAAATCTCCTCCAAAATGCTGGATGGATGATTTCACATCAGATTCCCCACCTGTGCACCAGGTTTTGTGGACATTAAAGTGAAAACATCCAGTGAAGAAAGCATGCGGCTCTCAGCATACTTTGCACAACTTCTTTTGGAATGAATGTGAGGTTTAGGGTTAGAGGCGTGGCTTTGGGCTCTCTTGAAAGCCAACAAGCTGAATTTGACCTCCCAGCAGTCAGAATGTGTCTAAGGCCATGTCCACATAAACACAGACATTTTCAAAAACGTGCACTCCAGTTTTAAAAAAACATCCATCCAAAGGAGTGGAGGTAAAGAAAAATGTCTGTCCACATGTGAACAAAGTCTAATGGGGTCATATTATTCAGAATGATTTATGTGATGGCGATGATGTGCGGCGCCAGCGCTGTAAGGTGTACGCACAAGCCAATGTGCTGGCATGTGTACAGATGATTCTTTTTAGAGCCTTCTGTACGGCATTCTATGCCGCTCATTTGTGGTGCAGTTTCAGCAAAGCCAAAATGAAAAAGCTTCAAGTGGCATTTAATGATGCATTCAGAATTTTGCTCAAGCTCCCAAGGTGGACGAGTGCCAGTCATGTTTGTAACCTGCAGCGTTCCCACCTTTCATGCTGTGTGAAGGAATGTTATTTATACATTTACGCGGCCATTAGTTGATTCAAAAGATGTCATCGTGATAGCTTTGAGTGAGCCTTTACAGCAACACAAGGTATCCCTCTTGTTTTTGGAAGCACTGAAACAAATGCCAGTACTTATTTTAATGATCACGGACAGCAATGATTATATCTGTGTTTTTGTAATGTACTTCTACATTTAGTGATGTGGACCTGTGTGTCTGCAGTAAAGTTTCTATTCTATTCATGTGTGTTTTGGCCAATCAGGAGCCTGAAAAAGCAACCACAGCTGACTTGGTCACACACCATGACTGGGGATGTCATATGATTAGAAATTTTAATCAAATAAATTAATCATGATTAACTTGTTCACACCCAGACGTTTTTCAAAAGACAACCCCTTCAGTAGCGGCCATTTTAGACCATTTGGACTGATCTTTCAAGGCACACAGGACATTGTGTTCAATGGCGATATATAAACATGGAACCTACCAAAAGAAACATTAGAGTTCCGTCTTTCATCAGAAAAAGAAAGTTTGCGTCCACCTTCTTGCGTTCTTTAGTGATCAGCAGTAGAACATAGTTAAGTTTCAGGAAAATATCAGTTCCCAACTAGAAAACGGAGAAAAGTAGCTTTTTGTGAAAAGATACATTTCAAGCATAACTTTCCCTTTGACAAAAATATTTTTTGCTTTTGTGACAGCTCAAATATGTAAACAACTATACAAACATAAACAACACAAGAAAGACTTGTTTTACATGAAAATAACAATTCATTTACAAACATAACATCATCAGCTCTTTACAATTTTCACATTTGGAACTGAGCTATGTGTGTGCACGTGCGTGCGCGTGTGTGTGCATGTGCATGCGTTAAAATTTCCCTTCGATGTGTAATTTTTTAAAGTGTGGTCTGCAACGTAACAGCTGCCTTCATGCAAGGGCTTCCTCTTCCTGTCATGCGTGTTTCTCCTTCCCTCTCATTATGCACTTCTGCCACCTAGTGGCCGTTTTTATGACATTAAAATTGCTCTCAGGCCTAATCCATTGGTGAGGCGTTGCATCATCTCCTCCTTGAGCCCTTAGCCTGTAAAAGTGTAAAAGACATATAAATACGTTGTTGGGATCAAGCGTTCAGGCTTATAAAATCGCATAACTTCGTCTTTGGTATTGAATGAGATAAGACTGGAAGTAATTGGCCTGCGCTACATAGGTTAGAAGAGGGGGATGGTACATTTTGTTTGAATTTCCTCCTTGTCTTCTATGAACCGAAGATTCATTTATTCCGTAATGGCCCCCTACAGCTGCGTAACTTCTGCCTTCCTTCAGCATGTGCACAAGTCCAGCCTTTTGTGTGATGGCTGGGTTCCTCTGCCTTTTGGGTGCAGAATGTTTCATCGACATTGTGGGTTTTGTCGGGGAGAAAACTTGCAACCATACAGCGTTCAGAGTCACACACGGTTAGCTTCTTCTGTTTCTTCTGTTGTTTATGGTATTGGAGGTTCGCAAGCAGCTCACACGGTTAGCTAGTTTGCTAGCCATGACCACAACAGGCATGAAGGAGGTTGATTGACAATGGTCTACAGCAAATCAGGATGCAGAAGACAATGGGCAGTGCCGACACAACAGAAACAATAGTGAGACACCGCCACCCTGTGCTAAAGCACAGAACTACAACACTCAACTTCCCACAATGCAATTCTTAAAGGGCCAGGCTCAGCCTGTAACAGGTGTGTGAAAGGTGTACCGCGATGGAGCGAGGGAACACCGTTTATCAGTCGTATATCAGCTAAATAAGCTTTCCAATGGCATGTGACGTGCATTGGAACACAGATTGGGGACGGCGGGGCAGCAATTATAATCATGGCTTAAAAAGACAAGACAGTCGTTCAATTCCAACATTATTTGTACACAGCAAAGCAAGACTGTTTTGTTTTTTTTAATACAGTGAAGTGACTCAAAATTACGAGAAACAATTACTGTATGTTCCAACAGCAGCTGCAGCCATTTAGGAGCCTGCGCGTCACACACTCCTCAAGTGAGACGAGAAAAAAGAAAATAATGACTTGTTACAGGAGAGAGAGAGTCTAGTGAGGGGCCTGAGATCATAAACGACGCGGCGCAAAAACTAACAGAGCAAGATGAGCCAGACGAATTTCAAGCACAGTGAGTTGAAAGGGGCAAAGAAGAAGAGGAAGAGGAAGAGGAAGAGAAAGGCATGTAGAGGATGAGGAGGTTAAAGCAGGCAGCTTCTGCTAAGTGCTTTAGCACTTGTGGTTAGCTAATGGTACGCTGGCAGATCTACTTAACCATCACTCTGCTCCAGTTCTCACTGCTGTTGCCCTGACAAGCCTCAACAAGCAGGAAGTAAACCTTGACTGAAACAAGGAACATGAACATTCACTTTCTGCACCCGTTTAGTCTCCACATACTGCTCACGCTCCAACTTTTTCCTTTGAGGAGAGGAACATCTGACAATTCAATCCAATTGAGGTGTGCGTCAGGATAATAGACCATTGCAGAAAAGGCCATTTTTAGACATTTTCATCTACTGGATATATCTACTGGTTCAGCTCTCCTCATCTCCACTCAAAGAAAACAGTACCACGATGAAGACTCAAGGCAGCAGAAAAAGGACCACTGCAGCAAAGTAGAGACTGTGGAGCATCAGAGTAAGCCAACAAAAGCACCAGGTACGAGAAGTAGTACCTTGTATCGCCTGCTTTTGCTCCATATTAGGATTCTTTGGCTTTCATGGGGCTATGCCCTGCCCCCAATGTCCTTCTAGGACAGGGGTTGCCCTTCCACGATAACAAATTTTGCTGGATGATAATTGTCTTACAAATTATTGTTGATCATCAATATTATTGACAATATTTTTTGAGATGTTGTCATTAATTACATGGCAAAATAATGAGTACATTGCATCAAAAGCAATAAACTTTCATTTCTTAAGAGTATTTAACATTGTAGTTGGAATGTCAAGCGCTTTTCAATAAATTAAAACAAGCAACATAAATTCAACACAAAAAGAAAAAACTCAATGAAAATAAAATGGCCTCTCGGTCTCTTTCAGCAAAAGTTGCACTTCAATAAAAATCTCACCCCGCCCCAATGAGGATAAGCGGCATAAAAAATGGATGAATAAATGGAATAAAAATCACAGCAATAACCCAAAACAATAAAAAAGACCCTGTCTCTGTTAAGAAAAAAAAACATTCCAATAGAAACCACACACACGCACACACGCAGTTATGTATTGCATTGTTAAACCAATGTAGGGGGTCATATTGGAGCTGGACCACATATCTATGGTGGCGGAATAACATGCAATGTTTCTGATGTCTTTACACCACAAGGTGTTCATACGCTGTTAAAAAAAACCCTGCAAAATTCCACTTAGAAAATACGCCAAAGAGTGAATCCACGAAAGGTGAAGCGTGATGTAGCGAGGGAACACAGCATTCCAGTACTGCATGCAGCATCATTCACTTTTACTGCTGACGTCATCTGCATTAGTGCTCACTACACACACACACGCATGCACACACACACACACGCATGCACACACACAGCATCCTTAAACCCTTCAAATCCTTCATCCCAAAGCAGAGGGGGGGTATTCACCAGCACAGTGTCACACACCCCACCTGACCAATTTTGAAAAAAGGTGCAGGTCTGTCTGTTGAAGAGCAGGCTGAGGTCATTACTGTGATTGTTGCGTAAAGATGAGGGATTATTTTGGACACAACACAGGACTACATTCTATTGTTTTCTCTTCCTCTATCACTTCCTCTCTCTCTCTCTCTCTCTCTCTCCAGTCTCCATGGGGATTGCAGCATGGAGAGGATGGGAAGACGGGTGAGTCAGTCATTCAGACTGGCTTAAAAAAAAAACCTGTACGTGTGAGCTGAGTGATAAATAACCTCAATTGGCATATTGACCAGATGACCTTGAGTGGGCTTAGTTAGAAAACTCAGCAGCTGAGGCAGATTGGCTCCCAAGTCAGAGAAAATTCACAGCAATCGGTAAACAAAGATTCTATATTCCTTTCTACACTTGGAAACGCTGTGCCCCAATCAAACATTTACGTAATGTACAGTATATTAGGGCCGTCAAAGTTAATAATGCCTTCACGGAAGTTTTCTTTGACGGCACGTCCCGTTTGACCCTCGGCCGAGGTAGGTAGATAATTGCTTACTTTATCTCCAAGACAAATTCACGTTTCCAGCAGCTCGGGTGAGAGGCGGGGTACACCCTGGACTGGTGGCCAGCCAATGGCAGGGCACATATAGACAAACAATCATCACACTCACATTCATACCTATGGACAATTTAGAGTCTCCAATGAAGCTAACATGCATGTTTTTGGAATGTGGGAGGAAACCGGAGTACCCGGAGAAAACCCACGTATGTTAATTATTTTAATTGTGTGAAATAGCAAAATATTATGCAATACTTGGCTGCAACCAGCAGAGGTGCTGTTGATTCAGTCTTCACTGGTGTGCGCCTGAAGAAGTGGCGTGGGAGGTGAAGCTACATCCACGCTATGCCAACTCCTCCAGGCAGCATACTACACTGGCATCGACATAGGAGTTCAGAACATTCATACATTCTTCCAACTCATTAACTCATTCAAGATCAAAGATGTATTTATAATTTTTTATAAACCTGAACGCCCAATCCCAACAACGTATTTATACGTCTTTTACGTTTTTTTTTGCGTTGCAGGCAAAAAGAGGTGATGATGCAACTGCACACTAATGCATTTCACTTCAGAGCACCTTTAAGTCATAAAAACGGCCACAAGGTGGCAGAAGTGCATATGAAGAGCCCGGCAGAGATCATGTGAATGGAAAAATCACACATGACAGGAAGGAGGAAGTGGAGAGCGTGAAGGAATGAGTAGTTGATGGTGTTATACTTGTAAATAAACTGTTATTTTGATGTCTTTTTTGCATTGTTTATGTTGGTATAATTGTTTAGATATTGAATACTGAATGAGATGAACATATTGAATCGTTGATTGAAAATGTGTTCAAATTTGAATAATTACTGCTCAATTGTGGAAAAAAAAAGATCATTTTCAGTTGACGTATGGACGTATAAATAACGCCTGGTACTTTATGCAGTTAAGTTAAAAAATAAATAAATAAATAAAAACTTTCTTGGTAACTATATGATGAAAATTTGCAACTGCGTTCTGAAGTGAACCCCCCAGGCCACATCTCCCGGTACAATCATTCGTCCCCCCGTGCATCCATGCTTGATTTACAGCTTTGTAATTAATGGAGTAAACATATCAGAGCATTCATCACAGGCTGCAGCCCATGGCACTAACAGCACACTGCATCTGGCTGGCGGCCCACAAGCCACTCTGATGTTTGGATTTTTCAAGTGAGCCTCTTGCCCGAGTCGAAACAATCTTTGACAGACGCTAAATCAAACTCTTGGCACAATCGCTTGATAACCAAACGGGGGCCTAATTAAATCATAAGAACGAGAAGACAAATGGTGTAGCGAGGAAGAGCCAGAGCAATCTAAACCCGATTGGGCCCTGACCAGACTGGTAAATATTGTCCCCCTCCCTTCCTCCTCGGTGTGCACTGCCTATTAAATCCTATCCACACATCTCCTCATTAATTGGCCTGTCAGGAGGTGTGTTTGCGGGGCCGCTCTGCACGCCGACATGCTAACATCCCGTCACATTCCCATTTAGATCACTGAAGACATGCGTGGTGGTGGCGGCATGTTACGGGTGCGCACGTGTGCACCCTCGCTGTAATTAGGCTGCAAATTGCTGCAAAATGCAAAATACACATTATATATACACAATACCCAAATATCAGCTGTGTCTGTTCAGGCTAAAGCGAGCCTTACATCCAGACGTGCTACCTACGTAGGGCAAATGGCAAGCACGTGGGTGTCACCAATCACTTGCTCCATGAGTACGACACACTTGCAGCCCCTCTGATACCCTACTTCCTCTACGTGCTGGCCACGCCCAACGTTCAGCACAGCCCGTGCGTGTGGTAACACGTACGCCTGATCCCAACAACGTATTTATATGTCCTTTATGGGGGGGGGGGGGGTTTACCCAAGAGGTAAAAAAGAGATGATGAGGCAACTCCCCACTAATGCGTTTACACATCAGAGCACTTTTAAGCCATAAAAACAGTCACAAGGTGGCAGAAGTGCATTTGATAAGCGCTTGGCAGGGATCATGTTAATGGACAAATCACACATGACAGCAAGGAGGAAGTGAGAGAGCGTGGAGGGGTGTCGCGTGCAGAAGGTTACGCATTGTAGGGAAATTTTAAAACACACGCACATACATGCACACACACTTAAGTTCCAAATGTAAAAAATTTAAATAGTTCATGGTGTTACATTTGTAAATAAATTGTTATTTTGATGTAAAACAACCCCTGTTTGCTGGTATGGTTTTATCTTTTCACAAAAGGCTGTTTTTCTCCCTTTTCTAGGAGACTGATATTTTCCTGAAACTTACTTATGTTCTACTGCTGATTACTAAAGAACGGAAAAAGGTAGAAACAAACTTTTTTTTTTTTTACTGACAAAAGACGGGAGTCTAATCTTTCTTTTGGTAGGTTCCATGTTTATATAGCCGTAGGACACAATATCAGGTGTGCCTTGAAAGATCAGTCCAGTCCAAATGGTCTAAAATGGCCGCTACTGAAGGGGTTGAATTTTGAAAAATGGCTGGGATTGAATGAGTTAATCACAGCAGAAAACAAGTGTTCATTTGTCGTGTACGCACCACAAATGAAGTCTTCTGCACCTCCAAGAGTGCAGCCTTGTACCTTTCTCCTACATGTGCTTCCTGTCTTCTACGAGACATCCCAGCGGGGCTAATATTCATGTACAGAACAGCGAGGAGAAGAAAAAAAACAGCAGTGAGCTATGGGCTTGCGATACCACGCACACTAAAAAAATGCACAGCCGCTCTGCCAGGCTGAATTAATGCACACACGTCACCACCCAAACACAAATGTCTTTGCAGGAAAATGATTTAGCTACTGCTGTGACAGCAGGTTTTTTTTCCCAGGGCACGCTGTTCACACACTGAAATGTCTACCAACACCCCCCGCCTCCGCCCGCTCTCCCCCAACTGATGTGCATGCTCACCGCTACTTGCACACAATTAGCCAAATGAACAGAGCGCATGCATCATCTGAAGAGCGAGGTGAGTGCACAGGTGCACGTAGACTTGCTGCAGACAGGCATGAATAACGCTACGTGAGGCTTTTTAGCACATCTTATTAGGGAACAAACATGGTTTAGTTTTGGCAATCAGGACAGAGCTCAGTGCGGCATATTGACCATGATGGGGATTGTGCTGCTGCTGGAGGCTGTGCAGCATCAACTAAACCATAAACACACATAAACCATAAACAAAACCTGTATTGACGGGAATTGAGTCGCATGTTTTAATGAAAGTAACAAGTCTGCTGCAGCTGCCAGAGAAAATGATGGGGCTTATTTTAAACCATTTTTTTAAATAAATACAGTAGACCATTTATGATCAAACACAAGCCAATTGTCGTGTTTTTACTGATCACAAGAAATGGAAATGAAATGAATTCATGTTGCTGTCATGATACCTTTATCAACTGTACAGGCAATGTTAATTCCATTCTTAACTGGTATTTTTCTTGAAAACTGGACTTGGTTTCCAAATTGCACAAACGTAAGGTGAATGCTCCAATTAACACCTCAGTTGATGGGCCAGTCTCCTGTAGGCGCCGGTTACGTGGTCGACAAAAGCGAATAACCACAGGGGTTTATTGGGGCCAGGTCGAAAAAACATTGGCATTACCAGATGTGGCTGTAGACAACCTCCTGATGTAAGTTTTTTTTTAAATGTTATCAAAGCCACAAGATGACTGCAGCTTCGTTTGAAGTATCATTACTGGTCAGCATCCAGCAGCTTTATCAATTTCTGCTAAATTAAAACAATACATAAAATAATAAAACAAAAATAAAATAATTCATCAAATAAAAAAATAATACATAAAATGTTGGGCGTTCCACTTGCAGGAATGTTGCTTCCAATCAACTCATAAGTGATTTTGGTTCTTTTGTTGCTGTGATGTGCAGTTGTTAGGACCATGTGGTCAGAGAGCTGACTTTTCCTTCCCACTTTTCTCATGCACGCTAAATCATTATGAAAGACAAACACATAATGAGTCTCCAACGATCCGGTCTCCAATTATCCAACTGATGCCCTGTCGTCTTTGTGGTGTAGGTAAATAAACGCCCAGGCTATAACTACAGCATTATGGTAGGTACTCAGGGTTCCCAAACCACCGGGCTGCGTCGCAGTCCCAGGTCATGAATCATTTGGTAATGGGCTGCACTGAAGGAATAAAACACTTTTTACATTTGTTCAACTTTATCTTGAAAAATGGCTGCTTTTTGTTGTTATTGTTGTGCATTAAACCAGTCAGTCATGCAGAAAAAAGGCTGGGGATGGCTTTGATCGAATCCAGTGCTCCTGTAGCTGAATATAGCATTAACGCATTCCATTTTTATACGTCTTTTACGCTTTTTTGCGCGAGAGCCAAAAAAAGAGGTGATGACGAAGCAAGTGCACACTAATAGATGTCAATTTTAGAGTAGTTTTAAGCCATAAAAACGGCCACAAGATGGCAGAAGTGCATTTAATAAGAGCTCGGCATGGATCATATTGTTTGTGTCAAAGTGAAAGTTATGCTTGAAATGTATCTTTTCACAAAAAGCTGCTTTTCTCCCTTTTTTTAGTCGGGAACTGATATTTTCCTGAAACTAGAACCTATGTTCTACTGCTGATTACTAAAGAACACAAAGGGGTAGAAAGAAACTTGTTTTTCCTGATGAAAGATGGGAGTCTAATGTTTCTCTTGGTAGGTTCCATGTTTATATAGCCATAGAACACAATATTCTGTGTGCCTTGAAAGATCATCTGAATGGTCTAAAATGGCCGCTAATGAAAGGGGTTGTCTTTTGAAAAATGGCTGGGATTGAGTTCATAGTGAGACATTTGACATGGAGACAGGAAATTTGAGCCAGCACAGTCACCATCATGTTTCCAGAAAATAGAAAATAGTCCAGTTTATAGGTAATACAGAGCTACAGTACATTTTCTTACTTAATTCCTGTTGAGAACATGCAGCATTGAGGCAGCACGAAGGCAGCTGGACCTGACTGGTGACAACACTCCCATTCATCAGCATGGCCCTGGAGAGCCCTCATCCCTTCCCAGTGACAACACACACACATAAAGCACTGTACAAGGGCCCATGTCAGCATCATCACCAATCGAATGGTGTGCGTGTGTGTGTGTGTGTGTCCACATATATTATTCATCAGCATGCAATCACAAGAACAAAGTGTCTCTGGTCGGAGAGATAAGGCCTTCTTTATTTCTGCCTCTTGCTTTTGTGTGAATGGATGTGCAGACGTGTGTGTTCTCCCCGTCGTCTGGCAAACAGACCATTTGTAAGGCGAGGGAGAAGTGGAAAGAGACGAGGAAGGAGACAGACACACAAAATACGCAACAGCATCTCAGGGAAAGGGAGGGGAAAAGGAATCCGTTATTTGACAAAGGCCTAACAGACGGTACGGATGAGAGAGGCTCAGAGATGCGGGAGGATGAGCTCAACGGGTGGAGGGGGGTGGGCTTATCAAGTCGTATTTTCATTTCAAGTGCGCAACCTTGATTTTGTCAGGAGACATTTGCTTGTACAGTACGAGGAAACCCTGCTGATCCGCCTCCCCTCCCTGGCACATGGCGCTCAGCGTTCATCCAGCCCTTCAGCAATAACAAGCTAACACTGTCAACACACACAGTGGGCTCAATTCCATGAACAATACCAAACACACACACACACGCGCACACACACACACACACACACACACACACGCGCACGCACGCTGGCACCAGTACACTCAATTTCACACACAGTCTCACATGATATGAAGAAACACACCAGAGAGACAAATAAACACAATTCCTGGCCTTGCGCTCACATTGTTACACAAATTTTTTAAAATTTATTTATTTTATTGTCAAGCCAAAAAATGTGAATCGGGACATCTCTATCGTGGACTGTTTGTTTACTACAAACACAAATTTTATCCAGGAGGACACGGAAGGGCAGCAAAAAATTGAGCAATGCAGCAAAGTGGAGACTGTGGAGAATAATACTGCGACGTTCACTTATTTGTCAGCATGAGGTTGTTAAGATGTAGTAAAACACCAATTTTACCCAAGTGGAGACTGACGGCAGCAAGAAAACAGTGCTGACTGTGGATTTACTCCTACAGTGTTTGCTTACGTCTCAGCATGTGGCTACTAGCCATGCTAAATAGACATTTATCCAAGAGGAGACTGAGGGTAGCAAGGTAACAGCGCTGCAGCAAAATGGAGATTGTAATGTTAGCCTTAAATGTTATAATGTATGAGTGACTGGGAACCCAAACTATAAATAGTACCTGCTAGTACAGAAGAGTTTTTAATTGGATTCAAATGAAATTGAATTGTTAAGTAAACATGACTTTGACTATTTGTTATCAAATATGACAGCAAAATCATTTATATGTAAATACGCAACTGCATTGCTCTGCCTTTGTTATTAACAAGACGCATTTTTTTAAAAGTGTGAAATAAAGCTGTGCAAACACTGGAGAATGAGCTAAACCTGCAAAAGAAAGTCAGCCACTGCAAGGGAGGGGGGGCAGGTGGTGCTGTATATGCCTTCTGTCCACCTCAGCATTTCTAAACAGTTATCTCCACTGTGGAAGGAAAGGTCTTTTTTTTACCCTCCTCTCCTTTCCTCCCGTCACCTTTCCTGCCGTCTCATTTATCTCCTCCCCACCTGCTCTCACGTCCTTCCCCCCTTCGGCTTTTATCGCCCCCTTTCAGCATCCTCGGCCATCGCCCTCTTCTCCCTCCTCATCCTTCCTAGTTGTCGTCTACTGCTACGCTCTCAGTGCGGCGACAGACGAGTCAGCGTACCAAACAAAGTCGCCTCCGGCATCGCACGACGACTAATCAGGCACGAGCAGAATGCGGCAGCCCTCAGAGCGGCTCAACGGTGCAACGACAGCGCCAAGTGACGGTGGGCCGCCACAGAGGGAATAGTAGAAGTCGAGGAAAAGGTGGGAAGGTAGAATTTGATGAGAACGGCAAGTATAGACTAGGGCGGGGCGATATGGACCAAAAGTCATATCCCGATATATTTAGGTTGAATATCGATATACGATATATATCATGATATTTTTTTACACAAAGTTTAAAGCCAAATATGCGTCCAAAATTTTTAAAAATCATATAAAAAAAAAATAGCCGCTGGAATAAAATAGTCCATTCTGTTTTTGAAAAAATATAGAAAAAGTAAAATAGAATCTTCAAACTTAATCAGGCTGCACTCACGGTAATCCCTCTGCAGCAGGGTTAGCGATGTTAGCGCTTCCGTCTTGTTGGAGAGATCTCACCAACTCACGTTCCCCATGACGACAGGCGGTAAACGTGGTTTACGCCGTCTTTTCCGCTCTCGGCGCTTCACTCCCGCTATGCAGCCTCTCCTCCTTCTCCGTATCTCCACGGGGATCTCAGGTCGCTCGGCGTAGCAAAGGGGTGCGTGGCTCAAAGCTAACAGCTGCTCCCGAGTGTAAACAATGGAGGAGCCGTGAATAAATGAGTCTCCCGCAGCAAGCAAGAGGCAAGCTGGAAACGTAACAAGACGAACATCCGTAGCTGCACACTTGCTTGAGTCGGTATGGCACAAAAACAATAAGAAAGTAGGAATAAAGCACTATTAAACACCAAAAACGTCACGTAAAATACGGAGCTGCTGTAACTAGCTGGCACTTGGGCGGCACCATCTTGAAACATGAGACCGCATCAAATCCAGTCTATATCGATACGAACGATAAGCTGGTCTTTGATATCGTGCTTAAAAGAAAGATCGATATTTTTTAAATATCAATACATAGCACAGCCCTAGTATAGACAGAGTCAAATTACCTTCAAAAGACTCTTCTGATTGTCCTGTCTTCTGTGATCTCATAAAAGTCACACTTAGGGAAACCAGCCAAATGCAGCAAAATGGAGAGCAGCGAAGCACACGAGTATTCAAGAGTCACATGTATGCTACCACAAATTCATACACATTGGCAGGTCTGCACTAATATTCAAAGTCCTCTCTGCCGCTCACGCCCCCCCGACCCCACTGTTTGAGAAGCACTGGTTTGAGGGAAGACCTGCTGCCTGTAGCCTTATCAGTGGATATCAAGCATCACTACAGTATATACAGTGTATCTGTTCAGGGGGAAATACTGGGGATGCTCCAATCAGGGTTTTATGCTGCCGATTCCGATCATCCAGGACTGAGATCATCCAACACGATCACATGGATTAATTGTACATTTTCCATCCTATTTATGATGAGTGCTATTGGCCAAGTGTGTCACATAAAGGGGAAAAGTCAGGACAATTCCAAGGTCCCTTGACTGCCAGGGAGCCCAAAAATAGGCAATCACTAATACAATTTGTAATTAATTAGGGGGGGCAATACGTTTTTTTTCATGCGACTCAGAATTCCTGGCTGCAGCCCTGCTGCTGGCTATACGATATGAAAAAAGGAAGCATAAAATCAGCTTCATTTAGATTGGGACTTACCGTTTGAAGTCAACATACATCACTCTGAACCTTGCAGAGGATGAGACGCCTTCTTTAAGGAGACTTTGGCCAACCCGTTGTTGTCTTCCACGGCTGAGAAAGGCTGCTCATCTCGTCGGATGTATTCAATCATTTTTCGGGTTCTTAGCTTAGCCGTCTCACACATACGGGCGAGTGTTAGCCACATGGCTGTCAAGTGTTGTTCTTCAAATGCTTTTTAACATGCTAAGCCCACCAGGTAATTTTCGTGGCATGTGTTAGCAGTTAGGTTCCACACCTAACTGCAGACATGATTGCTTTGTTTTGAAAGAAGCGGGAGGACGACACCGGCAAAGATGCTAGTAGGTCAGGACACTGCACTGCGCGAAAGGGTCGCTGCGGGGGGGCAATAGTGCTATAGCCACAGGTGATTGCCGGCATTTTATAGGCATATGCCGATCGGAAACCGGCCCATACTGACCGATCGGAGCAGCCCTAGAAAATACGATTGAAATTCAACTTGGAAAGACTACAGAGTAGCCATTATTTGAAGTAGATAGTAAATCTACACTGCTGTACAAGCTACTCAAAAGTACATACAAATTACATTTTATAGTAGTGTCCCTAGGTATAATAAAAAATCCAATGTACATCATGGAGTGTCTGGCAAGCGTGTACAGTACACTCCTATGGTGAGATTAGGGAAGGAAATTGGGTCACTGCCACCAACAACAACACACATCCATGTTTCAATACATGCCAGGAAGTGAGAGAAGAAGGGCAGAGGAGACTGTGGAAGCAGAAGTGCAGCAGGGAGCAAAATGTGCGAAAAGGCAGAAAACTCTTTAATGAACTTGTTGTAGCGCTCACCACTTCCCCAACGTTCTGAGTCAGGAATTTGCATGGCTTGCTAGAGCAGCAAGTGATGAGGCGCCTGGCCTGACAAAGCCATCATTATATCCTTGCATGTTTGCTTTGTGTTGTGTGTGTGTGTGTGTGTGTGTATGTATTTCATCAAGTAGAGTGGCTGAGTAAGACAACTTCCACTACATTTATAGTTCATTTCGGATTCTACAAAGGTCACTGCGTGACTCTCATGAATGAATGTCAAATAAAACTCATTGCTAGCAGGGAAAGATCTCACTAGTCTTTGGACTTTGCATGCATCAAAGAAAATTGGCTGAAAATCACCACAGACACACCAATGACTTCTGCTACCTCAAGCATCACTGAATGACAAAATCAATAAAGTCCTTGTCCTGAGATAGAACAGAAAGATGATTGGGTTGATGCACTGTGGCCAGTCCAGGGGTGTCAAGGAATGTCTCCCCAAGTAGTCGACAGCTGCTACTGCCATCTTTTGTCAAATAGTATTAAAAAAATCAATACAGTTCTTGCTTTAGTGTAACACAATAATCCAGGAACTGACTGTACACATGTATTCTTTCACCCTCAGATACCTGAGTGTCTCATAGTGTTCAAAATCAACAGTGAGTGTTCAAGATTCAAGAGATTCAAGATTCAAGATTCAAGAGAGTTTTATTGTCATGTGCATGGTAAAACAGCAGTAATACCATGCAATGAAAATCTTATTCTGTTCATTCTCCCAAGAAAAGAAAGAAAACACGTGTTGGACACTACTCAAAATCAACAGGGTTCTCGCTTTGAGACAGACACACACACACACACGCACACACGCACACACACACAGTGATAACCCCAGAATACAGAATATATCTGAAGATGCTATCTCAATTAGTACATTTACATGCAGTCAAATAAAGCGGAATATTAACAATAACCTGGTTGCGCATAGTTTTACTTCATTTAGCCATTTTTATGCTTTATGTTTGCTTAAATAGACTTTTTTTGGTAATAGGCCGAATTCAAACACAAACAGCATGATTTATTTCATATATTTGTGAAAAACAGTCATAGAATGAAGCCGTGACATGGCGAGGGATTACTGCATTCTGTTCCAGACACCCAAAAATATATTTCAAAATAGAATTATTATAGATTTACATGCAGAAACGGATGGAAGTTATTGTTCCCGTACATCTGGCAAGATGCAATTCAATAGTGTTTCGCACCTTCTTTATGAAAGTCCTGGCACTTGCAATTGTCTTTGGCCCCATGGCGGGTTATTAGCAGTCACACTCAATAAAAAAATGCACCAACAGTGAGTCACCAAAGCGTATAGTGATTTTTTTGGGCACTTGATTTGGTGGAACAATATAGTTTATTATGTGCAATATTGCTAATCGTAGCTAATGGAAACAGAAAGGGGAGGTTTGACTGTCTGTGACATACGACATGCGATACAAGATAAGATGAGAACTATACAGAGAGAGAAGAGAAGCTGAGACTACAAATATGGCTACTTTTGGGAATACACCCATACATGTTCACTGTTGACACGGGCTGGGCGATATATTTCGACATTTTTAAGTATCGATATTACCTTTAGGCACACTATCAAAAACAAGCATATTGATATGGATATAGGCTGGATTTGCGCTGTTCTCTTGTATGTTGATACGGAGGTCCGTCTCACTCATCACTGCCCCCCTGCGTGCTCCGTGCTCAATCTGCCAACAGTCCAAACCTTCTTGGCGACATATTTTCACAAATCTAGCTTGTTGGAGAGTTTTCTGGTATTTTGGAGAATAAAAGTTCAAGTAAAGCCCCTGCTGCATGCTGCATAGTGGTGATCCACGCATTCTCGAGGCGCGATGCCACCGGGGTGTTTTACAGAGCGGAATCTCAAAACATAAATGTTTCTTCATCTTCATGAAATGACTACTTGTTACACTCAAGCCTCATTGGGACTCGCTCACTTACGTGTCGGAACGTGTGATGGAAGAAGGATGTGTGATAAATAGACAAGTAGTCCTAACTACAAGATAAAAGGTGGAGGCGGGATGTAATTATGACGCTGTCTAGACTTTGAGAGACGCTAGCCAACATAAAATATTACAATTACCTGATTTTGATGAAGTGATGGCCAATTTTAAATGAAGAAACTAAGGATGAAGTATATTTGTAGTTCTAAACGTAATGAAGGTGTTTTTATTATCTTTTTTGCCTCTCCTAAGAAGTTCTGCTTTCTAAAAAAAAACAAAACAGTTCAAAGTAAAGTATTCTTGAGTTTCTGCTGAGATTTAAAAATGTCCTCTTAAACGGGACACTTTATTTCATATGTTGTTCTGTTGTACTTTTTGAGCAAAACTAAAGGTTTGTTATAAAGAAGATTGATGATTAGATTTTCCGTACATAAATATATGGGGATATGAGTTTTTGTCCACATCGCGCAGCCCTACTGCTGACTGATGGGAAATGTCGTGGCAGTACAGAACAGTGAGAATGAGGACAACAGTGAGGAAGCGGTAGATGAAGCTAAACGGTAAGGAGGATGACGGTGGATGAAGTGCCGCTATGAGATGATGGTGGCGGGTTGAGCAAAGCGTGATGGCAGGATTTGGGATTTGAGTCTTTTAACTTCATTAGTTCCGCCTCAGTCTGGGGCCTGTAGATTATGTCTAATTAAGCAGCTTAACATGGCTTAAAAAGCACCACACAGAAAGCACAAGAGCCTTATCTGTCAACCCTCCTCAAACGCTTCCTCACTTCCCCTTTTTCCTCCCGTGGCGGGCGGACATAAATTCTCTTTTGCATGGCTTTTCACACCAGGGAGAGATTAGAGGCTGCGACTTCGGGTGCGAGCTGGATAGCGAGCGGCCGCCATGATCGCGGGTCGGGCTATGGAGGCTTCCGAATAAGGGTGGGGCTCGGCAAACACGTGTACGCCACCGCTGGATTAAGCTCCCCATAAGGGATCCTGCATGTTAGCATGCACATAAACAACCAGCTCAGCTTTCTTTAACGAGCAGACATCTTAAATGTCCGGTAAATGAGACAGTTGGGTTCCATAATGAGGGTAAGGTTAGAAGGGCGGGGTTTTGCGGCTCTTCTGGGGCGCATATGTGAGAATGAGCCTCTAAACTTCCGAATTTGAATGAGTGCAGGTCAGAGCATTGACGGTAGGGCTGCAGTTATGAAATATTTTAGTAATCCACTATTCTACTGAAAATGTTTTGGATTAATCGAGTACTGGAGAAAAACATATTTTTGATTGGTTAAAGAGCAATTATGAATAAATACACAAGACAAAATACTACATTTCACTAAATAATGAATGACCAATTGGTTTAGTTTTTTAGATAATCAAGCATTGTATTTGTTAAACTGACATTGTGCATATCATAGGAGCAAAGTGTATTTTCCTGGGACTACATGATGGTGCTCTTGTGGATGAAGTTATGCATCCCAGACTGGAAGTATTTACTGGAATAGGAGAATAATGACTTTACTAAGACTTTACTAAGAGGAAATGACAGCACTGGACAAATCTACCCAGTATTTTTCTAACTTTTCATTGCTACATAATCCTCAACAAACGTTTGTATCCGTGCTTAAGGTTAAAGAAGATGTACTTGCAGATGCAACTGCAATCGTTTTATTAATGTCAGCTATTTTTTAAAAGATTTTTTTAAGATATCCACGAGATTGTAGATTCCGTTTTTATTGGCCAATTGCACGATTCTGGAATTGACAGGGCACTATTCAATTTTCCCGGACCTCCAAACATCCACTTCCTTCTTCGTCCTCTGCGTGGGTGTCATAAGCCAATCCTCAAGGCAGAAAAAAAATCCTCAAAAAAATCCATTATTTTTTTGTAATCAAAAAAGGGGGGAATCGTTGCACTCCTAATCGACGGATTAAGTCTGTGTTGCTTTTTCAACACTTTACATCATAGGACAGACTCCTCTCATGCATGATGTCACATCAAACCAGGATACTTGTACTAGAGCTCACTTCAGCCAACATCAAAAGGGAAAAACGATACGCGTTTTGCTTTTTGCAACACTTATACCAAAATCAGCAGCTTCAACAAAGACAGCTAAGAAAAGAATGTGAGAAGTGAGCGGACTGCCAACTGCTGCCCGTACGATCAAAGTGCTTTGTTGTTATGTACTACAGTGGTTAGCTTCTTTTAACATGTAAAAAAAAGTCAGATTTGGGAGTCCAATTTGCAATGCAAATCATCATCAGGCTACACTTGTCATTCATCACCAAAGAATGTGTTCTTTTGTTTTTCCATCTTCATATTAACAGCGGATAACTTACTTTTACACTTAAAACACCTTGCTTGTACAGTTCATGTGTCCCATAATGGATTGATGGATTACTGAAACATGGAGAAGGGGTTAGCTAATTTGAAGTCCCGGTTTTCCATGACCAAAATAAGGGAACACTGCAGTTACGATGTAAGTAAAAAACACAAACAAAAACCAGACAAATGACAATGACGCTGTTGTTACTGCAGCTGCATGTTCTGCTGGAACTCTCTAGCCAGTTAAAAAAAAAAAAACTGGACAAGAATCTCACAAACTTGTTCTAACATCTGGCTGTTGCCTTCAGGGGGAAAGGACTCTGCGGGAACCACTGACGGGTATTTATTCGGAAAAGGTGTCTCCAGCCCCCGTTGAGCGCATTAAGTGTGTTTTCCAAAAACGGCCACCTCAAGTGAGCTTTGTTTTCACTGTAACTTTGAAATGCGACAGCAAAAGTACCTTTAAACAACACATCTTGGTTGAGTACTTTTGAAGTGTGTGTTCCTGTGTATGAGTGGGGCTTCTCTGAAAACGAACTACGACACAGTTGGTGTGCTGAATGGCCGTCTCTCTCTCTCTCTCCCTCCCTCTCTCTCTCTCTCTCTCGCTCCCCCCAATGAGAAGGCGGAGTTGGTTTGACATCAGCGCTACAGCCGTAACAAAGCTGGCAGTTTAAGGCAAACAAGGGAGGGGTCAGGACTAGCAGGACTAGGTCACCCGCCGCGCTCGGCTTTCTGTGCTGGGCTATATAAAAAAACAAAAAGGAAAAAAACTCAGTTTCTTTATTCATATTTAATTTATATATACATTTTTTTTCCTTGGTCTTACTGTCATCTTTTATGTATTAGTATCCTGATTATCACAGAAAACATGACATGGAACGCAGGAAGTGAATAACAAGTGTTGTAATAGATGTGGAATAGATGAGGGGGGTAGGATTAAATAAGATTTGCTTCTTCCTACTCCTTTTGGACATGTGGAACTGTCAAAGAATGATTCATGAGATGTACTCCATTGTAACCTTCATGTTCAAATAAACTAATACCAAACCAAACCAATACATTTGAGTAGAATGGTGGACAGGAAGTGAGGTCGTGGGTTCAGAGTTGAGTTTCATCTTGCCGTTTGTTACGGCTGCAACAGTAGCTCGTGTTTTTATTTGAGATTTTTAGTAGGGATTATTGTGCCTGTTGTGAGAGCATTCAAACAGGCAATAAAAGCCTGTTGTTCAGGCGATCAAGTCTGGTGCTTGTGCATCTCACTGAACATTATGGTAACATCACTGACACCTACTGGCCAGTGTAGAATATTCCATCCACTTCTGTGAATGAGTCTTTGGAAAGCCTTATATTTGTATCTTAGTTTTTTGTACAAAATAATACATTTTATTTAAAAGTGCCTCTCAAGAAACTCAAAAGGTACTTCACAATAAAGCAATAAAATTCAAAAATTTTAATTTAATTAAAAAAACAATGACAGAATCTCAGTCTCAGTGAGCTAAAAAGAGCCAACTAAACATACGTATCATAAAATGGAAGTATGAAACGTTAAAAGCCAGTCTGAACAGGTGGCTTTTGGTATGAGTCTTGAAGGTAAATAAGTCAGTACAGTTACGGGCGAGTGCGAGGGGGGAGTTCCAGAGGGAGTGGGCAACAAATCTGAAAGCTCCGTCGCCCCAGGCCCAGTGCATGGCCATTGAAAGTGCTTGAAGATGCTTAATTCAGGCAAAATATACAAAACATTAGCTTAAATATGCATATTTTGGACAAATAACAGGCCGTATTCAACCACAGAACCGCATGATTTATTTATTATCACATTTTTGAAAAACTGTGACAGAATGAAGCTGCAAAATTCGAAGCGCAAAGTGGCGAGGGACAACTGTACATGCGCACCAGGGTGTCGGAGAAACTGGTCACAGACAGTCTGCTAGACTCGGATCAAAACCCACAGAGCAGAGTTACACGTAGGTGCAGGCGCCTGAACGACGACAGAAGCAAACAACAAACGGGAAAAAGGCAAAAGGGCAAAGTCGCGACAGAGAGTAGAGAGCGGCTTGCAAGGTAGCGACGGAGAGATGAAGTCAAAGCATGACGGACGTCGGGAAGCAAAGACTTGGAAAAAAAAGGAGGGAGGTGGAGGGGGTGACATATCTGACAGAAGGGATTTGCTCTAGCCTGGAACAGTAATTACTAAAGCCATTCTGCAGTGGCCCATCAGTGGCGATCTGCTGGCAGATTAGATGACAAAAACCTCATTCCGCTCTCTCTCACTCCAGCCAATCAGCTGGAGGGAGCAGCAGAGGATGAAGGGATGATAGCGACGAGGAGAGGAGAAGCTAGGAGCCACGTTTCCGCTTCTTCTCTGCTGAATGGAGTAAAGTCAACATATGTGGATGTACACACGATGGCCTGGTGGTTAGCATGCTGGCCGTACAGTCAGGTTTGAATCTCTGGTTGGGCATCTCTGCGTGGAGTTTGCATGTTCTCCTGGGGTTTCTTTCCAAGAACAAGAAAACACTGCAAGAGTACGTTTGGTGGAAATGGGTTACAGTGTTCACTTGCTCCATCGCGGTTCACCTTTCGCGGACTCGCCGTTTTGCGGGTTTTTCAGTGCAATTTTAGTGCTTTTCTTTACAGTGTATGAACGCGCGTTGTGTTGTGCGTCCTGACTGGCTAAGGAAGAATCCTCCCATTGTCTTCTGCATTCTGATTGGCTGCAGATCATTGTCAATCATTCTCCTTTGTGCCAAACTGCCGTGTTTCCTGTTGTCTGACCGGCAGCAAACAGCTTGCAGAGACTCTGTATGTTTGCACGTTTTCTCCCCAACAAAACCCACAGTGTCAACGAAACATTCTGCACCCAAAAGGCAGAGAAAGATTCTAACCATCGCACAAAAAGCTGGACTTGTGGACATGCAGAAGGAAGGTAGACGTTACACGGCTGTAGGGCGCCTTTACGGAATAAATGAATCTTCGGTTGGAGGAGGACGAAGAGGAGGAGAGTACAGGAGCAATATGTTTTAACAAGGATACAAAAACGCTTCAGCGGAAGAGCGCCAGGACAAAGAGGCACGGTCAGAGGAATTAAATACGCGCAAGTCACTTAATAAGTTCTTGTGTCCAACCTAGTAGGTTGAGCATTAAAATTCAAATAAAATTTGAACTGGAGTGTTTAAACAAGAGAGAAATGTGAGAAAATGTTCATGCCTGTCTGAGAAAAGTGTATAAGTGTGTGGTGAGGGCTTTTACAGCCTTCAAACATATAGAATCATTGGAAACAAATAAAGTTGCCTACTTCACGAATTTCACTTATTGCAGGCTATTTTGGGAACCTACCCCCCACTATAAACGAGGGAACACTGTACATCACTTTTATAAACAAATACATGCTATGAAAACAAAGTCCCCCATAGAAACGTCAGTCCGATGTTTTTAAAGCTTAACGGCGCCTGGATTACTCAACGCCTCCCCAAAAGCCCGTTGCGTTCACACAAAGAGCCTCTCAAGCAATGAACTCTTCTTGGCCGTGACGTGCTGGCCGTCCACATCCTGTGTCTCTGGCTTTAGCGCCGACATAAGAAACAACAAACAACAGGGAGCTGCCCCCTCTCCCCGTCTCTGCCACCACCGCTTCTTGTCCACTTTGGAGCTGGTGCCCAACCTTGAAAGACCCATGGGTGCAGTGGGGGTGGGGTCCTAGTGATCCCTTGAGGAGAGAGGCTGACATCATCCACCCATGTCTCCTCTCAACTATAACCCCAAGAGGAACAGGCAGGCGGGGGGCAGGGGGCAGGGGGCGGGGGGCGATGGGGAAAGAGCCCCGATGGAAGCTCTCTGGTCTGAGCGCTGCAAGTGAACACTCGAGTGTTGCACAATTTCCCAGAATCTGATCTGCTACGGCCAAACACAAAAAGAGAGAGAGCAAGGGGACAAGCAGAGGATATATTTACATAGTTATCAAGCTAAAACTACGAATGGGAGTCTCTGCGGTATCTGACAGTAAGTATGCTCCTAAGCTGAGCTGTGTGGTTCATGGGCAGGTTAAACTAGTCAGAGCCAGCTTGTTTGGTTCCTTCCACCAAACCGCACACAAACAAGACATTCTTCACCATCATAGCAGCATGACTCAATCCGCTCGGCCCGTTTATGTCACACCTAAGCCAAAAAGGTTTGGATGTTTCTTGTAGATGATTTGTTTCTCTTGTAATTCAACTCTTTTATGGACTCTACAAGTTCCCAGACACACATCATTCCCACAATGAGAGTTCTTTGTGTCATCCTGGCACACGTTTGACTGAAAAAAGCTATAAAGTCAGCATACTGGAAGTGCTGATTGCTGCAATTACAGGGAGGCTGTACAAGATACATTTTTGGGCTACCAAGCATCAATTAAACCACGTCATGGATAGAAACTGTGCCTCTGATTATTTACACTATTATTACAAGTCACAAGGCGTATAACAAGTGAGGGACCGATCCACATTTATTGACTTCCCATCCAATCCCGATACAATTCCGATACCGGAGCTCTGTTAGCTTTAGGCCCTGTCCTGTCCACAGGGAAACGTTCCTAGGGTTGTTTTTTTTTCCTGGCTGGTTGAAATAATTTGCGTCCACAGTGTACTGGATTAGTAAATGTTGGCATCCAGATGGAAACTGATCACTGGGTGAAAACAACGTAATACATAGGGCACACCTACGCGTGAGACGGAACCATGTAAAGAAGAAGAAAGAACGCATGCGTGTAAGTCCGTCGTCTTCCGCTTGGCAGCTTGGCTAGACTGACTGTCACTATGCAACACGTACCGGAAACGCAATCGGTTCTACGCATGCGTGAGACCTACGTCACTTCCTCCTTTAGCACGGCAGCGCTTCTGCAACGTCACGTGCTGTGGTAGTTATTTTTTTAAGGTATGAAGATAAATGGTGGGAAATAATCGATTCTTAGATGCATCGCGATGCAGACATTGACGATTATTAATCGATTCATAAATGTCAATAATCCATGCTGACGGAACAAAAAGACAGAAAGCGGAAGTTCCGCCCGGACAGTTTATGGTGGTGGACCTAAGAGAAAGACGCTACCAGAACGGCTGAGCGTAAACTCTTGGAAGCACACATATGTGACAAAGAGCGCTCTTATTTTGAAGGCCGGAAGTGTGTTGTGCGTGTTGGGAATGGCAGTACGAGCCGGGTGCAAGAATAAACGTGCCAGAACCTGCAGGTCATCAGTGGGCATCGTAAAATGCTCCTTACATTAAAGTGGTGAAACGCAACACGGTGAAAATATATACATCCAGCCCGAGTCTCGCGCACGCACACTCACACACACACGCACACAGCTGCATTAGCACGCTCTGCTAAACTAAGCTAAGCCCTCTAGCTTCCATTAACGCTCCATAACAGTTTCCAACGTTTTTCGCCACCGTTTTGACATGTTTAGTAGCGTTTGTGATGAGATTCCTCCAGGATTGGGCGTTTTCTTCTTCTTGGAGGTGGCGGGAGTCGAGTGGCAACCAGCTTTGAGGCGCATTGCCGCACCTACCATGTTGGAGTGTGGCAGCCTGTTGTACAGGAACCGGATCGGCTCGATCTCGTGGCGGAAGCTGATATTATCCGATCTTCAAAATGCAGCGGATCAGCAGCCGACCCCGAGCCCATCTTCAGGATCGGGATCGGCTGCCACGTCCCTATTTAGCACTTTAGCTCACATAGCTATACTAGTGTTGCTAAAAATTTTGTCCTCCCGTCCCACTCCTTAATGTTACGGCACAAGGTTACAGTGTTTATGTAAAGAAATAGCACATTTTGGATCGTGTGCAATTCCAGCTCATTAGCATTGAAGCTACAGACACACCTACTGTAAATGAAACATCAAAATTGCCACAATAGGAGCTGGTTGTGTCATCCTGGCACACGTTTGACTGAAAAAAAAAACTATAAACTCATCGCCTAAATGCTGATTCCTATAATTAAAAGGATGCTGTAAACGATCAATTAAATCGCATCACGGATAGAACCTGAAAGCTAAGAGCTGTGCCTGTGATTGTTTACACCGATTAAGCCAAAGGCACATAACACATTGTGGTGGTGTTTTTTTGGGTGGAATGCATCAGACTTAATTCCATATTACAATCTAGCTGCCACCATCTGTATTTGTGCTGCGCCGCACCAAGAGGATTACAGGGAGATTTGAGGAATGAAACCTTAATATTTATCAAATATGCATTGACAAAATATAATGCCAGAATAAGATTTACACTGAGAGAATTCTATATTAAGGATTAGTGCATACAGTGATAGCTACATAGGTTTGTTTGCAATCATGATGGGTCTGCACCAGCCATAAACTAAACCCTAATGCGTGCTGGTAAGTGAATGAGTCATCACTTAGGAGCGCTCGCTGCTTCTTCATTCATGTTTGATTAAATGAAGATGTATGGTGCCATGCAAATAATCCAAGCAGTCGAGAGTCACAGGAAGACTTTTAATGATATTGCTGATAATAATAATCATAGATTAGATTTTGTAGTGCTTTTTAAAAAAAGGTACCCAAAGCGCTTCACAATGAAGTGAAGCCATTATTCAGTCACACCCTGGTGGTGGTAAACTACATCTGTATCCACAGCTGCCCTGGGGTAGTCTGACAGAAATTGGCTGCCAAACATTCATTCGAATTCATACACCAGAGTGTGGGCAGCACTGGAGGCAAGGTGGGTGAAGTGAAGGATCAAACCGCGGGATGACCTTGATGACCTGCGCTACCTCTTGAGCGTGAGCAGTTCAATGCCCCTGTCCAAATTGCAATTATGATTCATTCTGGGAATGTGTTTTTTTTTCCTTGGCTCACCAACATGACGGATAACATCACACGACATGTCTCCTCACCTCAGCGCACCTCGGAGACCTGAGTTGAGCGAGCATCAAAGAAATAACGTTCCATGGTTCTGCGTTTTCTTTGTCTTCTTAGTGATTAGTGATTTTGTTTTTCCCAATGAACAACCGGCCTTAACAAGAAGAGAAAACAAACGGCGAAGAAGAAATAGAACACACAGCCCAAAGTCACTTGTAGTCAAAGTTAAACGGTAGCACGCTTTATTGTTGTCATGTTTTTACACGTGTAAGAATGTTGCCAAGTGAGATGCGTGAGGCGCCGTCTGAGACGCAACTCATCACCACTTAAGAACGCTGAAGAACAGTTAAGAACGTTTCGACAGCTGTAAATTATTTTTACTCTTGTATGACTGGTAATTTCAACATGTTACAGTGCAATCCCAGTTGTCATCATTAATTTGTGCCAAAACCGAGGCAATTTTTCCCCATAAGGCAGGGCAAGGCAACCCGCGCCTCCGGAGTCACATGTGGCTCTTCAGCCTCCTCGTTGTGGCTCCTTTCGGTCATGACAAAAGAAAAAAAAAAGGTTATTTATTATTGTATTATTGTAGTGAAAAAATGAAAGCAATATAAATGGAGAAGTTATACACACATATACACAGCCGTGTACATGTTGATTGAGCCACAGGTTTATTGCACGGTTTATTGCACAGTTAATGTACAGGAGCAGTTTTTATCTGTGTATTATTTTACTTTGGTTTATTTTATATCTTGCAGCTGAGAGTGAACCTTTAACCTTTAGATCCAGAAGAAAACCGCCATTACAAAAAATGCAATTTTTGTGAATAACGACTGAACTAATATTGATATCATTATGAATCCAATTGCTAATGCTATGTTTTCATGCGTGAGGAATGTAAATATGTAGATCAAATACACGTAGGACTAATATTTATGCTATAAATCACAAAGTGTGGCCCGGGGGCCATTTGTGGCCCACGGCTGTGATTGTATCGGCCCACAACACAGTCTAAAAAAATGTAGTTTCACAAGGAAACTTATGAAAAAAACAAGAGCAGCAAAAATGGGAAAATCAAACAAAAGTCAAAATATTTAGAAAAGAGTTATAATCTAGCGAGGAAAAAAGCCATAATTTCACAAGAATAAAGTAATAGTGTGAGGAAAAATGTCATTTTAGTAGCATGAAGTTGAAATATTAATATTATTTTTATTAAGTCAAAAACAATGAATAAACTTAGGTTGGGGGGAAATTTATAACATGGGAATAAAGTGAAAATATTAGAAGAAAATATACAAGAAGAAAGTTTAAATATTTTGAAAATTATTTAAAAAAAATAAAACAAACAACAGAAATTTTACCAGAGTAAAGTCAAAATATGAGGAAAAAAAAATTGTTTTCTAAAGAGAGAAAAGTTGCAATTTGATGAGAATAAACTTCTAAAATGAGGAAAAATATCATTTTAGTAACAATGTTGAAATAAAGAAAAAATACATTCTTGTTTTAAAAGATTTAAAGAGAACATTTACAAGAGGAAAGCTGAAATTAAATAGTTGAAAAAAAACAGCAGAAATGGAAAAAACAGCTGTAATTTTACGGGAATAAAGTCAAAATATTAAGAAAAAATCTCATAATTGAATGAAGAACAAAAGTTGCATTTTTAAAAGAATAAACAAAAAGTTCATTTTTAGTCGCATTTCACCCATATTACAAAGGTGAAATGCATTTTTTTCTTGAGCTACATGTAGCTTCTTAGCATATCTCTGTGTTGGTTTACAAAACATCAAAGTGGCCCTTGCATTCTTTCATTTTTCAGTATGTGGCCCTTGCTGGAAAAAGTTTGGACACCCCTGATTTAAATGAATCAACATTTACTACAATTTCTTACTGCGAGATGAGCTTTGACTGATATCATCCCCCTCACCCCCCTTGCTTCTACGCTAGTCACGTGGCTTTTAAGCCACAACAGGCCCAGCTCGTCCTGACCTGACAAACTGCATTCTCAATGACCTTTTCCCTCACTGGGCAAAAAAAAAAAGATGTCTGCATTCTCTTCAACAACTGTGACTAAGACGAGCCGTGGTGCATCTAAAAATCCCTCAGAACTGTTTGCATTCTTTACCCGTGTTGCTTTTATCTTTCCACCGTATGACATGCAAGTCAGTCGCATGGAACAGCATTATGAAGCATTTGACTTTCCACTGGACGTCCATTCCATTAGGAAGACAGAACCACACTCCGAGTGTCTCAAAAGAAGTCCAAGATCACATCATAGAACAAAATGGTGGATCCGCCACAGCGGCGCAGCGGGAAATGAACTCTGACATGAGAGCTTATGAACCTTGGGGCCCCTGGTGCATCCTGGGAAATGATGGCATTCAGTCAAGAAATGAAATCCCCACACAAAATCCCAATGTCCCCTAAAATGGACATGTATGTTGGCCGCAATCATAACATAAACAGCCTTTTCTCATTTCCTCTAATTTCAAGCAGGTGATTCATCACTGGGAGCATTCATTGAGCACAGACGACAACAACAGAAAGGCTCAGAGTAACAAGGTCAACGTCGGGCCAAGTTGGAGACTGGCAGCCTGTCGGAAACTGTCTTTCTTTCATGCCGATGGACGCGCCAGCACCGCAAACGCGGCTGCCAGCACAAAGAGAGCAGGAAGTAAACAGACTACTACCATCCTAACTAAAAGAAAACGGCCGGGTCAAAGATTTTTCTGTGAATTTCCCCATCTTTCTGGTGTTAGTCGCCGCACTGTAATGGCCCGTTTTTCCCCAAACCGTGGGACAACAGCGTGGACATCATTAGCTAAGTGGTGGCGGGATGACAGGCCGCAATCGATAAAAGGCCAGGCTCAACCATCCGCGGCCCGAGAGGTGCTTAGTCATCAGCCGGGGCTTGCGTAAGGCGTCGCCAGGGCCAACGATTGGGACCGTGTGAGATAAGCAACGGGCAGTGTCAAGGCTTTAAAGCCCGTGATACTGTATCTAATACATAGCTCCGCACCGCCACCTTATCTTCCCACTTTAAAGAGAATATGATGCCCGCTGTCATGCCGCCGCTCGGAGGCCAGAAACAATCTGACATCAATGCTACGAGGGTCGGATTAGGACGGGGCACTCCGATTGTTTTTACACATTATTTTGAAAGGTAAAGAAAATTCTCCCGAGAATGTTCTGAACC
Source organism: Dunckerocampus dactyliophorus (assembly GCF_027744805.1). NCBI lineage: Eukaryota > Metazoa > Chordata > Actinopteri > Syngnathiformes > Syngnathidae > Dunckerocampus > Dunckerocampus dactyliophorus. The sequence goes on from NC_072830.1 coordinate 2,768,898, forward strand.
CCTGTTTCCGTGTCGTTAGTGTGCGCGACTGAATAATACAGAGAGGAAGAGGAAGGACATCATCACCTTTATTCTTTTCAGTTAAGTGTTAAAGTTTAACCTCCACGATGTCTCCCAAGGCAGTGAGGCACATCATCTGGTGGCAGCGCATAAAAGAAAGTGAAAGTGAAATCAGACGTGGTAAGAGAAATCAACAGTGGCTGTATGCCCGCTCAGAGCTGCTGAAACGCGGCAATCATCATGAAGGATAAAGATGGTATTCTTGAACATGTGAAAGGATTCTTCGACAATAAAATGGACAGTGATAACAGCATAAGCAGTGTAGCGGTGTCATTACCTAGCCTGTCAACCACAGCTATAAAAGTAAAGTTATGTCTTTTTTTTCTTTTTCTTTATTCTAGGGGTGTAACGATTGCTCGAATAATTCGAGTACCTCAATGACAAAAAATAGAGGATTTTTTTCTGCCTCGACGAATCGCTTTCATCACCAACGCGCTATTGTCACCCACGCAGAGGACGAAGAAGGAAGCGGATGGCAGGGGAAGATTGAAGAGGCGAGAGAATGCGACAAGGCAACAAAAGGAACAAAGGAAAACAAAGAATAAAGTTGCAATTTTGTCGGCAAACCAAATGTAAAAAACAGACCTAAAATGTGTCTAACGAGCAAATTGAACACCGTGACGTGTAACATAACGTTAGCCGCGTGGAGGGCCAGCTTTCGCTTACTTATGGCTACTGTCCAATGTGTGGCACGTTGTTACCATGGCAACGTGACGTCATACAGGCTTTATTTCAGCTGCAAAAACACAGCGCTGTGACGGAAAATAAGTTTGACAAATAAAATGCTTGATCATCTAAAAAAATGAAACCCATTGGTCGTTTATTATTTAGTGGAATGTTTTATTTTTCTCTTGTGTATTTATCATAACCCTAACCAAGAAAAACTTTTTTTTTCCATTCCTCCATTAATGAAAAACACTTTCTGTACAATAGTGGATTACTAAAATATTCGATAGCTGCAGCCCTACGTCATTTAATGATTGTATTTAATCTTTCTATTACCATATATTAGGTCTTTCAAGTGTTCTGTGTACAGTGTGAGCGAGTAAGATCCTACTTAACACCAAAACTCATCTTATGTCACAGTCTCGGAACCAAACTGGCGCGCATTGCGAGGACCACATGTAGCTGAAAGGGACATCTTCGGTCCCGTGACACCACAGTTCACTCCAGCTGGGAACTCGGCTGTTATTGTTGACTCCAGCCTGAAATTTGACAAACAGGTTAATGCTGTTGTGAAAACAAGTTTCTTCCAGCTTTGACTCCGGTCCAAAGTCAAACCTTTTCTGTCTCGTGCTGACCTTGAAAAAGCCATTCATGCCTTCATCGGTTCCGGGATCGACTGCTCCAACGCCCTCTATATTGGACTAAATAAATGTCTTCTCCACAGACTTGAACTGGTACAAAATGCTGGTGCTCGCCTCCTCTCCAGCACCTCAAAACATGCCCATATTACCCCCATTCTCTTCTCTTTCAGGGTGGATTTTAAGATGTTTCTGTTTGTGCTCAAGGCCGTTAATGATCACACACACAAAAAAAGAAAAAAAACTCCACACAACCAAGATCATCTTTAATTAAAACGATAATTACCGTAGTGCCATCTTTATTGTTAATGGTAACAAAATAACCAAATGTGGTACCGTACGAGAATGCGACGAGACAAGATTTTAACTAGGGTTGGGCATCGTTTGAATTTGAGCGATTCCGGTTCTGATTCTTCGTTTGTACTCCGGTTCCTAACAATTCTCGATTCCGATTCTTGTCAGAGGTAGGGTCATAAAAGTTTGCATGGTTTAAATGAGGGCGCTAACCAAAGTAACACTTGACGCGGGGTCTGGTCAACTTCCTGGCTAAAGCTAGCGTTAACATCAGGTAAAGTTGGCGTCTTCTTACTTGGTATCATACGGCCATTTTTTCGGGTCTGCGGGCTTGTCAATCACCAAACGTAGGCATGGGAATTTTAAAAAATGAAAAAATGAACGATTCCAGGTCAATCGGAATGTTAGTCCCGGTTCCCATCGATGCTCGATGCCCAACCCTAAAGTTCAATGAAAAAATATAAAAAATAAATGACAATATATTTCATTTCTACAATGTTGCCTTGCATTGCTCCTCACGAGACTACCCTCTTCTGCACGCCGTGTGTATGCTAGCGGCTCCGCCTCCACCCACCGCGACAAAGAGACTGTATGACTCCATTCATGCCGTTGTTCTACGGAACAACCACGCCAAGGTGCTGAAACCAACCCTCCTCCTGCCTGTTTGGAGTGGGAGACGAGGAAAACAGACACGCATGCACATGGCGATATACTGAGGCCGGCAAAATTATCAAGTTCATTTTCATTTATTGAGTGATTATTTCACGTGTTAATGATTTATTTTGAATTAATCATTTAGAGCCCATGAGACAGGTTTTTTTTTTCCTGAATGATAAATCTTGTCACGCTTTAATCTTGCGAGATCTTGCGACATGAGGTCTTGTGACACCCCATGTGATAACCATTATCTTCAAGTTAGCATCAGAATTCCTTCTCTGTTTGCAAACTTGCCCAACCCCTTTATTGCGGCATCTCTCCTGGTGACTGGTGTGTGTGTGTGTGTGTGTGTGTGTGTGTGTGTGTGTGTGTGTGTGTGTGTGTGTGTGTGTGTGTGTGTGTGTGCGCCGTGACAGGAAAAAGGTAGGAATGTACAATATACTACTATATGATTGTGTGTGTTTGTGTGGGAGACGGCACGTGTTCGCGAGGGACATGCCAAAGGCCAACGCTGTGGTCGGACCCCCCCACCACCACCACCCGAAGTGGCATCTGAGACAAACATCGGGTGACAAAGCGGCACCATTTCCGTGTCCTTAACCGCGGCTGACAATTCCGCTGCATCATGCCCTTGAAAATGGCAACATTAAAATAGCTGCTGACGACGTGAAGGGGAAAAAAACAAGGAGGAGGAGAAGCAGAAACAAGAGTGAAGTTTTTGTCTGCTGCCCGTTTTCCCTTTTCGTCTATGATGTGTGACTAAATCGGCCAGCTGTAATTGCCTTGAGGCAGTTAAAGTGACACATCCAATGACATTGCTTCACACACACACACACGTCTCCCACCAAGCTTCGTAAGCCCTGCATGACATCATTCAAGTATATATTAAAACTACACAACATTATCAGGCCACAATGAACAAACTGTATTTTCTGTCTATAAAAATAGATGCCCAAGGAACTGTGATTCAATTGTTTCTTTGCACTGACTTTACAGCGAGTCATCAAAATAAAGGCTATTCGGCTTGGGACATGCAGGCAACGCCGACAGAGCGCTGCAGAATGTAAATAAAGCGAGCAGCGGGCGTCTATGCTGAAAATGTAATACTCCACATAATAACTCAAATTTCCTCGGCGCCACACGGTCAGGTTTATGTCAAACATGCTGCCAAGAAAGTTCTGGAAAACGCCATAAGGGACTCCCCTAACAAAGTTTAGGACAAAACGTAGCATGTAGCATGTGACTGGAAATTACATCTACAATACGGACGTCCCGATCCGATCTTCAGGATCGGGATCGGCTGCCGATCCGCTGTATTTTGAAGATTGAATAATTTCGGCTCCTTTCGGGTGTAACGATTCATTCACTACATTGATGCATGGATTTATATTCCTACAATTCAACTACATCCATCTGGGTTCTAGAGTTTCCATTCAGGACGACTTATATATCGATCTAACATCATTTAAAATGTAATCAATCGATTGAACTGATACTAGGAACTAAAGCATTGGATTTAAGCAAGGCAGGCTTTATATGGATGTGTGGTTTTTAGCACTAATCGTTACTCGATTCAGTCTGCCTGTCTGTGACGTCATGGTCTTCCGGGTATGTGGTGGTCATGGGAGTTGTAGTGGACCTATGAAACACAATTGATTCACTTCTTTTCACGCTGAGCCGTACGTCAACATCGCCACCATATTGGATGTGGCAAGAGTCGGAACGGAGAAGATGCCTCATTCATGTGCTGCATGGAAGTGTACGACTCATTTTACTGCCCAAACCAAATCCCAGGGAATATCCTTTCACAGGTAAGACTTAACAAGGACCTTTGATGGTCTTTGGCCCATAGACTGCATGATTTGGGAGTTTTGAGAACATCATTTGCCCACGTTGTAGAAAACACTGTGTTCCCGCGTACAATTCATTCATTGCCATCGCCCACTCTGCCACTACTTTCAAACACACGCATACACATATGCACGTACATGAAACATGTCAGTCATGAATGCGTATCCCTCACACACACACGTACACGCGCACACACGGTGCTGGCAGAACAAATGTGGAGTGATGAGATTAAGAATGTGGGAAAGCAAAGCAATGAGTTCTCATATGTTACACATATGTAACACATTCATTTGCTGAGGAATTTGCACAAAGTCCATCACCTTGGGGTGCAAAGTGCAGGCTTGGATTTCACTGTTTAAAGTAAATAATTCATCATGGCAAGCGATACCAACCTCTCTTCATCCTGAATTTGTACTGCATTTTGAAGTCATTTTTTGTACTCATTTATTCTTAAGTATGTCAGCATTATCAATCATTTATACTTGATTCCCTTACAAAAACAACAGGAATCTAGGAAAGTTTTAAAAAGTACATTCAGCAATACTTTGCTTGCATTATTTTTAATGTTTTGAAGAGCTATTTTCATAACCATATTCAATTCCACAAATTCATGTTTGTAACAAAAGCTTATTATTAAAAAAAAAAGGATTGGTATCGGATCGACAAGACTATAAAACATCCCTAATTTACAGCATACAGTCCTGTACAACCTGAAATGAAAAGGAGTCCAGGGGTGTAAAACCACAAAACAATCCCCTTTAATATGTACATCATCTTACGGTTTTCTTCAAAGCTCAGAAACTATTCTACGCACAATGTTCAATGTTTAAAATATACGTGACACTCCCTTGGGGGGGGGGGTTCTCCGTGACCCATTAGGAAGCAGCGCTAGTCCAACCTACTGAACTCCAGGCAGCGGTGGCCTCATTTTACTGGCAGCCGCACAATCACAACATCTTATCTACGGACACGCTGAGTCATGGAATTCAGCTGTGGCCAATAGCCAAGCAGCAGGTTTACTTACGGCCGCCATTGATTGGTTGATCGCGGGAGTGCAAAGCTGAAAGGGCACATACCAGCGGAAGGAGCAGAGCCTGGAGCAGAAACCAACCACAGCTTGTTCGCTCTCTTTGTTTTCCCCTCACTCTGACTACCTGCTTTGTGGCAACACCTTCTCCCTGTTCCTGTTCCTGTTGCTGCAGTGGCAGAATTACATGCACAGTCCCAGTCGATATCTGTCAGTCAAACTACACTAATGTCCCCCTAGGACTAATTACTGGTTTCTACCTTCTCCAGGGCCAAAAAGGAAAGAAAATGTCCTCAGTAATTGATTGACTGCCACTGAAAATGACTCCACACACAGCCATTATTGTTTAAACAGCATCATTGTGTCTTGCCTACAGTCAAACACTGTGGGCTGCATGAGTGCTGCCGGCAAAGGGTGAGCTCCAGTTCAATGAGGGAAGCATAAATGCCAAAATGTACTGTGAGACTGAAGCAACGCATGATCTCCTCCCTGGGGAAACATGATAACGAGCCCAAGTACAGTCCAAGATGATCATGTGCCTTGCTGACGAAATTGAAGGTGATGGAGTGGCTGAGTATGTTTCACCCAAACCTGAACCCCACTGGGCACCCGTGTGGCATCCACAGCTCCCCCAGTGATATCATCATGGAGGAGTGGAAGAGGATTTCAGTAACAACCTGTGAATTCCCTGCGCAAGAGGAGGCTGTACTAGATAACAATGGTGCTCACTAGGCCTGTCACGATAAATTTTGTTTTGTTGGTCGATAATTGTGCCACAAATTATCGTCAATCGATTTTATCCCACAACATATTTTTTCATTATTTGTCATGACAAGTGTTCTTCACATTTGAACCACGAGATGGTAGTCAAGTATAGTGTACGGTGTACCTGTGTGAGACATTAGCTTGACACACAAGTTGCCTGTATGGATGTTTTTGCAATTTAGTATGATTCTGTTTAAACCGAAATGTTCCCACACTGGGGCTGTCGGTTGTGGCATTCGCCTCAGAAACCATCACTTCTGCGGCTTCTTCATGTCAGCGTATGCTGCCTCATGAAGCTAACTGCTAAAACCTCACTACTGCACTCACTAGAAGCCCCGCCTCCACAAAGAAAAATGAGATGAGGGCCTGCTCTCTCCGTTCATTCCACTATAGAACCAATGCTCACGGACAGATGCAGAGTGAAGCCTCTTGTCGTCCGGCCTGTGTGGCACAGGGACGAGCAGATGAAACACACACATGCATGCACACGTCAATTTATCCAGGGTGTCATAATTATTGACCTGTTTTTTTTTTTTAATCGTTCGATTAATCGATTATCGTGACAGGCCTAGTGCTGTATGCTAAATATTGTCGCTTTGGACTCAATTTGGATATGCTTATGAGCCTCCATGAACCATAACTCCCCAGTTTCGGCAGTACTCATGCGGCCCCAGACCTTGAGGATGTTACCACCACAATTATATTGATACTCACTTGGACACACTGACTACTTTGAAGTACAGTATATCCAAGTTTACTTTCTATAGTATTGTCCCTTGAGAAGACACAATATAAAACCTGGGGTGCGGGGGACTACTGTAATTGTATCAGCTGCTCATATCCAGGCATCGCCATTCCATTAAGGGCTTACATCCTGGTCCTTCATCTCCATGGACACCAGGCTTCCAAACACTGTCTCTGTGGATTCTATTTTTTAAAAGGGCCTCTTTAATCGCTTTCACTTCCTTAGAGCTGCCCTTGAAACCATTAATCATATATAAAAGCCTTACTCACTACCAGCAATCCCCATTAATAGTCCGTTTGAATTGGAAAACAATAGTGTTGTAGCGCGGACACAAAATATGGCAAATGCAATTTTTGTAAATGATTCATTCAAAGTTCTTGGGTGAGCCATTTATTATAAAGCAACCGCATGCTGGCAACATTTAATAGTCGTTTTGTTCCCAGAATTGCTGACTTGAGGTCAGTCGTCTTGCACATTCTGCTAACGTACCTCTAAACAGAGAGTCGGGGCAAAGTACAGAGGGGTTTTTATCAACAGTACAATATGCAAAACATCCACTGGGGAGAGAAGAGAACCCCGTTTCAACCACGGCAGGCACACTTTCTAATGGAAATTCAGATGCAATCATCCCAGAATGCACCTCTCACTGCCTAATAATCAGTCACCAGAACAAAGCCACCATTGAGCGGAGAGTGACTGTAATCTGGACCACCAAACTCCACCAAAGCTGCCTGCTATAATTAGCTCCTTTCTCCATCAAACACAGGCTTACACTGACTTACAAGCGAGCCTCGGCCGCGCAACATGAGCGAGAGAGAGATTTAGTCAAGACACACAATTTTAGATGAGCGGCGTATGAAGTCAGCCAGCGCTGACAGGTCGGCTCGTGGGAGAAAATTTGCAAATGAGCAGGTGACGGGCCTCGTTCGGCGGCACGGCGGTTTGCGGCAATAAAAGCGTGGGTTGACATGAAAATAATAGGGTGTAGTGCAGGTTTTCAAATGGGGTGGTACTTGCATCTAAAACCACCTTGTTCGCATTACAAATAATCTCTCGATTGGGCTTCGTGCATCCATTTGATGAGCGAACACACCCCTCCTGGTTCCCTGCAAGAAAGCGTGCCAAACTCTGATATGTCCAGATAATTAGGGGACTTAATCTCACTTGCAGTGTCCTAATCAGAGCACACGTACAGTATCTGGCCTACAGCCAGACAAGCAAACCCTGCCTCCCTCTTAATCCCAAAACTGGAAGTACAGCACACGGCTCGACGGCAGATGGTACAAGGGTGAGCGGGTACGCAAATGTACAGTTAGGAAGTATGGCAGGGCTATTCCAAGAAATTGTTCTGGAGGGCCACATTGTCAGAAAGCCAAGGACCGGAGGGGACAGACTTCTCCCTTCACTATTATTCCTATTTTGTATAGAACGTCAGCGCAAGGCCCTCATGCCTTCACATTTCTACCTCACTGAATGGCTGATATCATCGGAAATAACATCACAAAATAAAACACAAGCAATACGTTTACGCTTGTCAAAGATCCTCTGATAGTTGAAGAAAGTAATCAGTACAGTAATCCCTCGTTTATTGCAGATAATTTGTTCCAGACGCGACTCTGAGAAGTGAATTTTCGCAAAAGTAGGATTCCTTATTTATAGGGTTGGGCGACATAAACCTTAGCATGTATCACGATATTATTGGGATGTATCACGACATGACGATACAATTAAATTCAGCGAGGTCTTGTATAAAAAGCTACAAACCTTAACCCATATGATTAAAAAGAATGACATTAAAAGTAAGCATTGCCAGACAACCAGCATCATCCAACACACAGCATCATCTCCCAACTGAAGAGCAGTGTCACTGGCAGATTACTATCACTGTCCTGCTCCACTGACAGACTGAGCAGATCATTCCTTCCCCCACGTCATGCGGCTTTTCAACACAACAGAGAGGGTGCCATAAACACACACACAAGACTGGTCTTTTTATATAATGATGTATTATTAATCATCATCATTATTATTATCAAATTATCAAATTGGAAGTGAACCGTATTTATTTATTTATTCTTATTCTATTTTCTTATTTTTCTTTTTTTTCTCTACTGTCTTGCCTTGGTTGTTTTATTTTGTGATTAAGATTATTATGACATTTTTGGAGAGCTGCCCGAACCGTGAATGAATAAAGTATGTATGTATCTATCTACCTACCTATCTGTCCATCTACGGCACTGCGTAGGGAGTGTCCAAAGCAAGCCCGTCTATTCCACTTGTTGCTTTCACAGCATTAGATCCATTGTCAGTAGTTACACACACTTGTTGCTTCTCATCTAAGTCGCACTCCTGGAGAAACTCCTTCAACTCACTTGCCATGTTTTCACCTCTGGGGAAAAAAAAAACCTTGTCTTGAGACAGGCTGGCTTCAAAGTCCAGTCGCTAGTTATGTAGTGGACAGTGAGGCTAATATACATAGAAAACCTGTTTACAACCTTCTAAATACGTTTTTTTAACATTATTAGAGCCCTCTAGACATAAAGGGGCTAACGTTTGGCCCTTAGTTGCTAGCTCAGAGTCCAGTGGAGTTTCATTTCAGAGCCTCTACGTTGAAGCACTACAAAACTGAACATACAGAAATAAAGCACGTTAATTGTGACTTACACGAAAAATAAAATCACTTCTCAGTGACTTTCAGCCTGACTGAAATGCATTTAAAGAAATGCGTTAGCTCCGTGCTAATTTACATTGGAAAACCCGTATGCGCGCTACCGATTAGCATGAGCGATTTACACAATTTCAACACCTCCAAATATGTCAACTAATCAGACATTTAAATGTGCATTCCATTTAAACAGACGATGCTTAATGCTTAATGAGCTTAACATACTTTCAGGCAAACATTTTCTACGGCTCAACAAGAGACAGGGCTGACACACAGCAGCTGCTTCCTGACTACGGCAATACCCCGAGGACAAACGGAGGACATTTTAGAAATCTGCGGCAAATATACTTCCGGGTTTTTCAACTGAACTTGGTCTGATGTTATTCACAGCAGGGTTTGGCCCGCGGGCCGCCAGTTGAATATCCCTGAAGTAGAGGATTTGCGCTGCAATGGGCCCAATCAAGCAAAAAAGCAGAAGTGCTGACAGCTGCTGATGCATTTACCTGCGAGCAAATCATAAAACTACGTGTGTGTGTGTGTGTGTGTGTGTGTGTGTGTGTGTGTGTGTGTGCGCGTGTGTGTGTGTGTGTGTGTGTGTGTGTTGACTTCCTTCGCACCACCGTCCTCCCAGGGCAGTTGATTAAACTCAATGACTCATCAAAACAACACTGCCCCTGTAGGTGTGCAAGTCAAAAGTAACTGCTTGGATAAGAGCAAAATAAAGTGCCACTTTCAAGAGGAAATGTATGGGATTCACTATGGGAAAAATTACCAATTGTAAGTTTTGGAAGACGTACATGTAATTCATTTGTTTTATTTCTTTTCTTGGGAGAATGAACAGAATAAGATTTTCATTGCATGGTATAACTGCTGTTTTACTATGCACATGACAATAAAACTCTCTTGTATCTTGTATCTTGTATGTAACAGAGTTTCAGAATCAAACAATTCATGATGGCCAATTAGTTCCTAAATAGGGTCTATGCCCCCGGTGGTGGGTGGGTGTTTTGTAGAGCACATTGAGCTGTATAGTCAAACTTCGATTTTTGTACGCCCAAGTTTTCATCAGGGTGTCCCGATCCGATATTACGAAGGAGGATTAGGGCCACATTGAAAGAAAAAAAAATCGGAGATTTCGAGAATAAAGTCAGAATTTTACGAGAAACAAATTTAAATTTGTAAATTTATGAGAAAAAGAGTTGTGATATTACCTTTGCCCAAGGCCAAAGGTCACATAAGTCCCCCCTTTTCATAGCTATCTCAGACAATGCCTGTTGCGACAGACAAAATAATCTGAGATTTTGAGAATAAAGTTGGAAATCTACGAGAAAAAAACTTGTCATACATTCACGAGAAAAAACTGGTACCTTTATGTTCCAGACATTGCCTGAGACAGCTATGAAAAGGGGGCACTTATGTGACCGTTGGCCTGGGGCGTGTGGAGGGGGCAGGGTAAAGAAGTGAGAAGGGCTAGCCATGCTAATCTCTTTGTGCTCAACTGCTCTGTTTTGCTGCCACGTTATAAATAAAAGCTTGCCTGAAGCAAGAGGAAAGTTTCCTTCCTTCCTGAAGAGGGTGGTTTCCCTCTGACACCTAATAACAAAAGTTAGCCATTCACTTATAGCGGCTAGTTAGGTAGAAAAAAAGTGAATTGTTTGATGGCTTTACTTCACGTCTTGAACTCCACTGTAGAAATGTGTGTTTTTCTACTCTTCCCTTTCTTAAACTATTATTTCATGAAGAAATGGAAAATGTGCCCGTTGCTGGAACCTTTTGAATATGTTGCCTTGACTTCGGCTGCGTTGTCTTTTTCAAAATCATTTTCAATTCTTGCATAACGGGAATGTTTGATAGCACATGCTAACTGGACGTAACACACGACCAGATTACGTAGCTATTTTGATGGACATATTACTTACACAACTATTGAGGAATGATGTATAATTATCTTTATTGTCATATTGAATTGAATTGTGAATTATTTGTGAATGATATCAACTTCTTGGATTACCTGCAAACTTTGAAACTGTGAATGTGAAATATTAATCACTAGTATTAGTATAGTACTTTCAAACTTTACCGTTTAGATTTCTTATATATAACCTCTGCCACTTCAACACTTACCTTTGTACCACTTCAAGCTATTCAATTGACTTGAACCACTTGAATTTCAATAAATAACTGCAAGAATTCGACTGTTCGAAAAGTTCTGACCGGTAGTGTAGTGCAAAACACCCACACACAGACGTTACACACAATTTGTTAAAAAAAAAAAAAATCTTCCTACCTGAGTTTTTGATACACCAATGACACAGCAGTGAGTGCGCACGCACGCACACACACCACATCCTTTGCCACCAGTCTCACACTTTCAATCCGTCAGCATCAATCATAAAATGCGCGTGGCAGTAAAGGAGAGATGTCTCCCGGAATGAAGTGGCCGAATATCCAGACAGAAGGGAAGGAAAGGGAAGCACCGGCTAGAAAGGGAGTGGCTGGCCGGGGAGGGGGCTGCAATGACCACTTTGCACTGAAATGAAGCCGTGACACATGGGTGGCACAAAATAGATTCGTGCTCATTCTTAACATGAGCTCATTCTCATAAGTGGATCATCATAAAACATGGCATGGTGCAGGAAATGGGATAGAAATGCCTCAAATATGCTGAACAGACTGACTAACAGAAATATGCAGCCACTGGGGATGATTATTAAGGATTTCTGTCCCTGAAAGCACTAAAACATGCCAACTTGACAACTGAAAACTAGACAGCACCGCACTTAAATGCATTTGTTGCGCATTGTGGTGACTGGATCCAATATTTTACCCGCCAGTCATGATTGTTGTTTCAAGCCAACATATTGTGTGCACTTTCTGCAGGCCTGACCAATGCATTCCAGGTGTTCCGCTGCAAACAGTTGCTTTTAATGTTTGGAACAGTCGCGGGTGTGTTAACTTGCTGTGTATTAGCTTCCAAAGAGCACACTAGCATTGTTATTATTACAATAATAGCAAGAATTTGATTACAAGTAAGGGGGTTGATCACAAGCACTGGGGAGAACTCGGGTTGATTCCCAGTTCCTTGTTATTCACAAATGTTTATAATTCGACACATTACTTAGCAGGGGGGGGAAAGCAAATTGAGACTTAATTTAAAAGGAGTACCTACCATAACATTCCTTCCTCTCTGGACTCCGTCCACTCGTTTCTCTTCTCTCTTGGGGAGTCTTTAAAAAAAACACAAAAACGCTCCCGGCCAACACTTATTATCCGCGTTATCTGCCTCGAAATGGTCTAAATGTTCAGTTTCCCCACTTTCTACGCTGGTGACTTAAGTTTTCACATTAGCATTCGCGTTCCGGAGTGCTAACCGACATGCTAGTTAGGACGCAAGCGGGGAAAATGCAGCACAAAGTCTTCCTCAACGAAACAAGAAGCAAAAGAACGGGGGTGCTGTTGCTGCGACTTCTTTCCAAAAATCGCTCTTTTTGGAGAAGTCTTGCTTGCTTCGCCACCACGTTGTTTGGAGCAATTATTATTTCCTTTGTTGTGTCCGATATAACAAAACAAAAAATGGGGAGGGGAGCGATCGAGGTCTCGTTTCTTGAAATGACCCCGAGTGGAGCCAACGATCCCCGTCTTCGTTAGTCTAGTTTAGCTCCCTAGCAAGCTACAAAAAATGTGTGACGGTTGTGGGTTCTTTTTTTGTCAGCTTCCCAATAATGGCGGCCCCTTTTTTCCCGACTCCAAGCAGCAGCAGCAGCAGCAGCAGCATCTCCCCTCCTCTTTCACTGCCAACACAGAGAGACAGTCTCGCCCAGCGGTTCACACACACCATTACAACACACACCCCTGGTCACCATTATTCCACGTATACTTTAGGACGCGTTAGATCGATCTACACTATACTTGTAAATGTGTTCACATGTGGTGGAATTGTATTTATACTTTTGGAAATGCAAAAGTATCTATCCATCTATCCATCTATCCATCTATCTATCTATCTATCTATCTATCTATCTATCTATCTATCTGTCTGTCTGTCTGTCTGTCTGTCTGTCTGTCTGTCTGTCCGTCCATCTGTCTGTCTGTCTATCCATCCAAGTGTACTTTCGTTCGCGGGTCATGAGGTTGTTTAGGCCACTTAGCTATTGCTAAAGAGTTGTTGCTTGTTGTTGTTGTGTTGTTATGGAGTGTAGAGTAAACTGATTGGTGCAACCGACCTTGACTCCGGTCTCGTTGTGAATCACATCTCCACATTTGGTGACTCTCGACGTTGGTACAAATGTCGACCGACAACAGAGGCAACAAGACCATGCCGGCACCGCTACGAGCTAACAAGTTCGCTAACGTCGGTGCCATCTGCGGCACACCCACGCTCGTGGTTTCAACATATCAAGCCCGGTTCCGACTGCGAGGAATAAAACAGGACGTGACAAAGTATTTCCACGTATTGGTGCCACCAGGTGCCTCGATGACGGCAAGTATGGGGAGCCAGTAGGCATATATATACAGCGCTTTTTTCATTATAGGGAAAAACCCAATACCGATACCAACCGACATTACATTTTATGTCAATATTGGGCCGATATTATCGGACATCCCTAATAAAAACAACTTCCATGTGTTTATTTCTATTCAAGTAAAAGCCACCTACAAACTGTTACACATCTGTATAATTGTCTGTTATGATTAAAATGTTGGTAAATTGCCACATTGAAAACAGGAAGTGAACAAATGATTAGTAATGCTGTGATAAAAAGACGGGGTGTATGAACAAGTGAGTTCAGCTTCTTCCCACTCCTTTTTGGCCATGTTGAATTGTGAAACTGTAACGTTGTGATGTACTTTAATGCAGCCTTGTATGCGTTTACACTAAATACAGCTATATTGGTATATTTTGTCACGTAATATGCATGTTTTGCAACACACTACTGTATGTAGTTTAAATATACATGTTTTACACTATCTTTTAAAGGACGGCATTTATAATTGATTAGGTTGTGATATTCATGTCAAAAATGTACTTATATTGTGTTATCTACCGAGACATTAGTTAGAAATCCACACTAAAATCCAAATGACTGCACTGTGGGATGAACAACGGTGAGTAGTCTACACCAGGGGTGTCCAAACCTTTTCCACGTTGATACATTGTGCCGCATATGGAAAAGTCAAAGGATGCAGAGGACATTTTGATACATTTTATGTTGTAAAAAGACAGAAAAGTTGTTTACTTTGTGTTAGCTTGTGTTTAGGTGACAAAGCGTATTATTAACGCCTTTTATTGAACTTTTTGCTCTTTCGTCCAATGTTGCTGTTTTGTCAACATTTTTATTTAATTTCTAGAATGCCAATAAAAAACGTGCTGGTGACTGCAAATGGCCCCCGGGCCGTAGTTTTGACACCCCTGGTCTACAGTGCTTACCAATAATGCACTGTGCTAGGTCCAAGTATGCATTTTGTTTTCCCCAAATGATACTGCCTTACAGTCAGGCTGTGTTGAAAGAGCGCTGACCTTTGTTTAAATAAACACACAAGCTCGTGTCCAATCACACTGTGTTCTCTCCAGCGATAGTTGCATGGCCCCTATCACACAAGACAAGATCAGCAGGGGTCAAAGTCTCTCTTAATAATAATAATCTGCCTCTGTTTCACATCCGTGTCAGTTTCCCTGCCGTGGTTTCTGGGCAGAAGTTGTTTCCTCAACATTTCACCTCATCCCTCTGCCTGTATTTGCAGCTGAAATACTTGCAGGTCCCAGGGGCTCCTACATTCCTCGACTCAAGCGTTGTGCAATCCCTGACAGCCCCAGTTCCTCCACCCCATCTAATTCATATGACTGCTCGGAGAGCGTAGAAGCCTGTCCAAACCTCCTCTTCGATGTTCTGCGGTCATCCAGCTGGCGATTCAGACCAGCATCCAATTTACAGTGCCAAATTATGGAAGAGTTCAGACATAATGACTTATAATTATAATATCTATTGGTCATGTTTAGTCCTTTGAAAGGTCAAGTCTATTACTTTATTTGACATCTTTGTTTTGTCATGCTTTGTATATTTTTTTACTTTCACAAACAAACGTCAAATCATTTTGAGCCGGTCATGTGATCAAAAAAGCACAAGGAAACGTTTTACTAAAGAACGCCGGTAATTGTAGTTTTACGACTCTTGACTTTTGTTTCAACCGGGCGAATGAAAAACTACATCTCCTCGCATGCAACGCGACGTCACCAGTTCTCCCTTCACTTCCGAATAGCTTGGACAAGATAGCGGGCGAGCTGTCGGCGGTGTCACTCACTGATGTATTTGTGTCGAAAAACAGCATAATTGTCCAAGAACGAGCCTCTCTGGAGTGTCTAAGGACTACATTTAGGCGACGAAAATGGTAACTATGTCACAAATAGACCCAGCACATGCTATCTATGCTTAGCACCGCTAGCCGTATAGCTGCTTTGCTAAATTACGATTGCTAAAGCTAAAATCGCATGTTAACATCGCCACAATAAACAAAACGAAGCGATTTGCCGATAAACAATTTAAATAGCGCCAAAACGATTGCTATGGACCCGCTAATCCTATTTTACATTTTGGCTAATGCTAACAGGAAGTGTGCAGTTGAATGAAGTCGTCCACACATGCAAACAGTTAGCATCAAGGCATAGTAGTGTATTACACAGACATGTACACACGTTGACTGTGATGATTTTGTCCCATACGTTAGATCCGCTTCATCCTGATCCAGAACCGAGCTGGAAAGACACGACTGGCCAAATGGTACATGCAGTTTGACGACGATGAGAAGCAGAAATTAATTGAAGAAGTGCATGCTGTGGTGACTGTCAGGGATGCCAAGCACACTAACTTTGTGGAGGTGAGGAATATGTGCTAAACCATCTCACGTATTAACAATAGGATGTATTGTATACAGACACATTTGCTATGCTGCAAATTAGCATCTCACAGTAGCTTTGTTAAGACCCATTGGTGGCGAAAGGGCATCATAGCACCTGCACGTTTCAGACGGCCACCCCACAGAGCCTAGGGTTCCTTCAAGGTTTCTTCCTTGGAGGGAGTTTTCCTTTTTCCTTATTAATTCGATCTGATAAAGCATGACTTGAGTGTTATTTTGATACCCCATTCACCTTTCTACCCCAAATATTAAAGAAGTTGGAGCAGATTTTATATGGGAAATAGTGCCTTTGGTCGCCATTGCTTTAACATTGAGTCAAGACAAAACCTGTGATGGACCCACGGACCTTGGCAAGTACAACCGCACTACAAAGTATATCATAACTTGGGCTGTGACATTTGTTTTAGTATCCATTTACATTCTTTTGATCATCAAAAAGTCCAGGGAAGAAAATCAAGTGTGATATTTTTCATGTACTTGTATATGCATCTGACTGCAGTGTATTCCTTTTCACCCCACACAAGAAATACATAGCTATCATCCATGACAGGGATGTATAAAATCCACCATCCACTCCATGTTTGTGAAAATCAGTGTTTTTTTAGCATGATTTTGTTATGATATCTAAATTATCCATATTTTATTTGCTTTTATATTTACAATCAAGGCATCCATATTGAAAATAGGACAATGCAAACACGACATGTAGTATTTCGCACCATAAGATTTGAATGAAATTTCATCTGCAGATAGATGTTAAAGTGAATTAATATCCTACATACCTTCCATCTTGTCCTGAAGCTCCAATTCATGAGCTTGAAAGGCTTAAAGTTGGACTTAAAGGGGACCTATTACGCTTTTCCTCTTTTCTGACTTAGTCTTGTATTCTCGTGTTAAACGATGCCAACATGTCAGATAATGAGGTTTGCGCATTTGGAAGTGAGACCTGAAAGCAGTTTTGGATGGCTCTGTATGCTGTGTTTTTTTTGTTTTTTGTTTGTTTTAACACCGAGTTCCAGCGACCTCAGTGCAACACGGACTTCCTTATATGGGCATGCCCAGGCACACGCTGTAGGCCTGCCCTCCCCTGCTCTGCTTCGCTCTGCTCTGTTTACCGTGTTAGCACGTATGGCTCCCAGGAAATGTTTGTTGGGGTGTATATCAGGCAGAAGTGGTTGGAGTCGCTGATTCCCGGCTAGCGAGAGAAAAATATGCTCATGTGTCAACGGCGCTGTTATGTGAACATGGGCCAATACGAAGCCTGACTATTCGACGCCTTCCCGACGTTACGTGGTCGTGTTGAAGAGTCAGAAGAGCAGGCTGGAAGTAATTTATCAGTGCCCCAAGTGTGTTTATTTTGTGTAAGTCATCGGACAAAAGGGGTTCTGCAGCTGTCCGTAAGTCCTCGGGCGCCCTTGGGAGCCTAAGCGATCACAGCGGTGTGGGCTCGGCGGGAGGCGTGCCTGCAGGAAGGCAGGAAACACTGCAGGAAGAGGTGCACCGTCTGGAAGATCTAGAAAGCTTTCTGTGCAGGTTATCATGTTGAGCTGCTCTATAGGAGTCCACAACTCAATACAAAGGACCGAAAATATAGTATAATAGGTCCCCTTTAACATTCCAAGCCATCGTTTTGAGTCAGTGTGGTCCAACACTCTGTAAATCCGATACAAAATTGAAGAGGAAGAAGTCATTTACCTAACAAACATCGATACGAGTGAAAATACACCTGATGAACAAAGTAACATTTTTAAGGACATCCCTCAGGACGTGCTCCAGAACATAACCTCTGTAGTGATTTGGCGCTACGTGAGTAAAAACTGACGGTGTCGTTTTTCCCCAGTTCCGAAACTTTAAGATCATATACCGACGCTACGCTGGGCTCTACTTCTGCATTTGCGTGGACGTGACTGATAACAACTTGGCATATCTCGAGGGAATCCACAACTTTGTCGAGGTAACACACACACACACACACACACACACACAGACTTAAAGCACACAATGTACTGTATGGCGTACACGTACAGTGGAGCCACTCAGCAAGTCAGCTATGTTGATGGAGTTGTTCCGCTCTGTTTGTTTACAGGAATGTCTGTTAATGATTGTCTTTGAAAAAACATGTCCTCTTATGTCCTGCTGAACATTAATAGAACATTCTTGTGGGTGGTGCACTTTACTCTAAGATCTTTTTCTAACAAAAACACAAAGATTGGCTTTAGTTTGGCTTTAGTTGGTTTCACTGCTTTGGAACATGGCTTCATTGGTGTTCATGCTCTCACCGTGTTCATTCTGTTTAAAACCGAAATATTCCCACACTGGGGCTGTTGCGTTCGATTAGTCGATGTATTGATTATCGAGACAGGCCTACCGTTAAGTGACCCCATTGTGTGTCTCCCACAAGGTGCTCAACGAGTACTTCCACAACGTGTGTGAATTGGACCTCGTCTTCAACTTCTACAAGGTGAGAAGAAAAAAAAGTTCACACTAAAAGTGACGGTGTCAACGTTTCCCTGTTCTGCCATAGCAACCCATGTAGAATTAACACCAGCAGTGATTGGTGGAGGAAGGAAAAGAAACAGTCGGAATTGACGTTACACATATGGAAACATAAGAAATACCCACAGATGTTGTCATACTTCTCATGAAGCCGGGTGATCTGGTGGCTATTTTCATAAGTGATGAGTTGACAAGTCGTCATTTCACGAGGCGATGTTCCAGGAAGTCTTATTTGGGGAGGGAAGGAGATAATGTCACGTCTACTTTCAGTCTGTGGTTTTTGGGTAATCCTTGACTATTTTTGTTCAGAACTTCCTCTTGTGACTTATCTACTGTATGTCCGCCCTGCCGCCAAGCCATCTGGTCTTCCTGCAGGTGTACACGGTGGTGGACGAGATGTTCCTCGCCGGCGAGATCCGGGAGACCAGTCAGACCAAGGTCCTCAAGCAGCTCCTCATGCTGCAGTCGCTGGAGTAGAATATGAAACCTTCTCTTCCACCTCAACATTCTCATCCCCACCCCTCCTCGTCCTGTCTCTGTCGCAGGAGGGGGGGTTCCTGCATCGATAGAAATTCATATGTTGTCATGTTGTTGCACTGCTCTTGAAGGCTGTCCATTTCAGGGACTTTTTAAAGACATGTTTAAGCCCTGCGTTAGAATCTGAATTCAAGGCTTGTTCGGAAGGGAGGGAAGTAACTTGAACCACCACCTCCAGTCATCTAAGCACTACTGTGATGAAGCACCATCATGATCAGTGCAGAGCATCCTGTCATCCTTTTTAAACATGATTTTAAAGCCTGCCGGTGATGGATGTTGTATCGCACGCCTCACGAGCGTGTTACACGTGGATCGCTGTGAGTGTGATGACAAAAACACAGCAGGTGACGGCTGTACCTTTGCAAAGGCATTTCAACTTTATGACTTGGTGCTTGTTTGTCGCACATTTTAGGAGGCAGTACCGCTACGTGTGCTTAGTATGACCTGTGCAGTGTATCTCACTTCTTGTTGAATATCGTGGAACGCATTCATTCCAGCAGCACGCTACCTGTGTGCTTCAAACAGTATTTACTTGTTAAATGTTAGATGTCACTTATCGGCTTTTTAAATGCACCACCACCTGTCATAACATACTAACCTTATTCTATCAACGATGGCTTCAGATGTTTATCCTTTTGTATTTTGAGTAGACTAGTTAAATATGTACTGCTTCCTTTTGTCCACCTGTTTTTTTGTTGTTTTTTTTTACTACTAGTCATGTCTCCCAGCACACAACCCACAAAATGTCCCATTATATGTAAATAAATAAATGAAGTATGTGAGCAGTTTCAGCGTCGTAGGCCTTTTCTACTACTCTGTGAACTGCTTCAATTCCTCTGGTAATGACGTCATGTTTTGCAATGCAGCAATAGGGTACCCTCTAGCGCCAGACTGTCGGCATTACACCTCACTGCGAATTCAATTATGAGGCCATCCTGACAGCCTGCCCAGATCAATAAATCAGTCGCTAGATCCACTTGAGCAGCATAAAACCACTCAAGCTGTAACTGAACCGACCCCAGAAGCTAAATCAAAACGATTAGACACGGCGGCCTATTACTCTTCATCACGCAAGCCCCTTCTGCTGTCCTCGCTCCATCGCCTCCTAAAGACAAACTGTGGAGGCAGATGGGGATTATGATCCATTGGTACGTTTCAGGACGTGCCTGTTACAGGCATAGACATTGATTCACGCAGCATCGACTAGGTTTGTCCACTGAGACTATACGTCAACGTCGCCGCCATATTGGATGTGTCAGGGCTGCGCTGTAAATGAATACAAGTAATTGTACTTACTTTCATAAAATGCCTCTCGTTTATACATTAACACAAGCACTAATTTACTTGGGAAACAAGTTTGGTGCCTGTTTAGCTTCAATTTGTTTGTAGAAAGGCGCTTTATTCAAGTATATTTACTTGTATTCATTTATAGCGCAGCCTTGACACATCCAATATGGCGGGGACGTTGACGTACGGCGGACGTACGGCGTACCTACATGTCTGGTTCTAGATACCTATAATTTCCGCGTTTAACGGAATCGCGGAATTGCCCAACAAAACGGAATTTACTGTTCAACACGGAATCTCGCGGAAATTGACATCACGGGAATGAATGTTGTCATCGTAAGAAGTAGGAACGTTCGTGTGGGGGAGTTATTTCTCCGACGATGACTCAATCGTGGCGGACTATCATTACAAACACTAAACCGCCCCCTCCCGACGAAAACATGTTGAAATGACGATAACCCACGGCGAAAGTTGGCGCAACCTCCTTTTACAGACCGCGAATGGAAGCTAGCGGCGGTTAGCTTAGTTTTGCATGCTAGTGCGGTCGTGTTGTTTTACCGCTTTAATGTAAGGAGCGTTTACAGCGCCCGACGACGACGTGCGGGTTCTACAAAATTTAAACGGAAAAAAGGAATTTGGGGGAAAAAATAAAACGACTTTCACAGCGCCCTACTGTTCACACTTGGGTGTCATACACGTGAGGGTTGTGTGTTTTTACGCAGGAAGCCAAGAGGTCAAAGACGTCAATGACATCATGCTGGATTTTCACTGGAAAAAACAAAACAAAAACAAGAAGCAGATTTTACAACGCGTTGCATAATTGTTACAATCAATGAACAACAGTCACCCTCTAAAGACAACTCTTATTTACAACAAACACTAAACATTCATTTCAGATGATATGGCATTCCTTACTAAGCAACAACTGAGTTGTTGATAGATTATGATTGCATCAGAAAACAATGGCTGGTTGATTACGAGCTGCTGGTTAAATACAAACACAAACCCACTATTCACACACACACACACACACACACACACACACACACACACAACAGAGTGGCTTTGGACGAGTTATTCCTAAAGTACTGTCGCACACGAGCAGAAAAAAGCACTCAGTTGTTCTTTAGTAAGAAATGATGACATCTACATACAATTAAAACCTTTTAGTACAGTTCAAGTCAAAAAAATGTACATTTCTATATAGTTACAGCATACCGTATAAACAAAACCTCTTCAAAGTAAAAGTGCACTTGCAGAAGGTGCAAAGGAGTACTAGTGGGGCCACACTGACAAAAATAGTCATTTTACAAATAATAAAAGTAGTGTTGTGAGAGAAAACACTTGTCATGTTACTAGAAAAAGTTGCAATTTTTGGAGAATGAAGTCATAATATGAGAAAAACCTCATAACGTTAGAAAATGGTGTAATTATACCACAAACTAAATGAGGAAAAAAGGGTTAGGTTTGCAATAATGTGAGAAAAAAACCCAACATTTTTGAAGTCTAAATATTTAAAAAGTTTGAATTTTTCAAGACTAAAGTCAAATAATGAGGAAAAAGGTTGTAATTTGAAGAGAACAGTGTCATCATCCACCCAGCATGAGACAAATACGTTGTAACATTAGGAGATTAAAGTTGGCGTATTCTGAGAAAAAATAGATTTCATTTGAATAACGTGTAAATATGAGACAGAAGTTGTAATTTTTCAGTACGGATGATGAGAAATTAATGTTCATTTTGAGGAAAAAAGTCCAAATGTGATGAAGGGATGGAAACATGAGACATTTTTTGGAGTCATAATTTAAGAAAAAATAATGACATATTTGCAAAAAAAGTTAACATTTTATGAAAATAAAGTTGAACTATGTTTTCTAGAAAAAGGTGCAATAAAGTGTCAAAATAAGAAAAAAGGAACTTTGAGACGCTATATAAACAGTCATGTCCCACAGTGGAATCATGTGCAACTCCTTCAAGGATGAGTTGTAACATGTGGAGCATAAACGTATTGTTCGTACGCAACATTTGTTAAAACTCCCAAACTTCTTTTTGAAACGACTTTCTTCTGTCAGTGTGGCCCTCATACTTCCTTGTACAGGAGGAGACAAACAATAACACAATGAAAACAGCTTGCTGACATATGCTGTAGATGACATATACGGTAGATACATCATCTCCTCTTTGTAGCATTCATTGGCTTGATAAATGTGTGTGTGTGTGTGTGTGTGTGTGTGTCTGCGTGCGTGCGCGCGTGTGTGTGTGCTTCATCTGAGACTATTTGTATGTTTTGTGTTTTCGCCACAACGCCCAGTTACAGAAATTCCCGTCCCCTCTCAGATGAAAAACCATGAAGGTCAGATCCAATCTGCTTCTGACATGACTTATCAACTTTGCTTCAATATGTTCCATACGGTTTGGAATGATGTTTTATGTTGCTCGTTTGGACGCATCACCTGGCATTCTGTGCAGTGCAATGTTCATTTCACTGAAGACTGCAACGAAGGAACGTCTGTACGAGAAGCATTTGGCTTGAAAATGCGCTGTTAACGCATTCGGATGCTAAGATGCTATTACCGATGCTATGCTACACAGGAAGAGATAAAACCAACCAAGTCAAAGTTGCCACAGAACAGTAGGTCGTTTTTACATGCAGTGAAAAAGTGTTGGCCCCCTTCCTGATTTGTTTTTGTTTTTTTTGCATGTTTGTCACGCTTAAGTGTTTCAGATCATCAAACAAATGTAAATATTAGCCAATGACAACACAACTCAACACTTTATGCACTTTTTACATGAAAGAAAAAACATCCAAAGCTACATGTCCCTGTGTGATAAAGTGATTGCCCCCTAAAGCTAATAAGTGGTTGGCCCCCCCTTAGCAGCAACAACTACAATCAACCTGCAATGAGTCTCTTCCAGCGCTGGGGAGGAATTTAGCAGAATTGTTGTCATTCAGCCACATTGGAGGCTTTTCCTTTTTAAGGTCATGCCACAGCATCTCAATAGGATTCAGGTCAGGACTTGGACTAGACCACTCCAAAGTCTTCAGCCATTCAGAGGTGGACTTGCTGGTGTGTTTTGGATCATTGTCCTGCTGCAGAACCCAAGTTGCTTTCAGCTTGAGGTCACCAACAGATGGCCGGACATTCTCCTTCAGCAGAATTCATGCTTCCATTCATCACAGCAAGTCTTCCAGGTCCTGAAGACCATCACACTACCACCACCATATTTTACTGTTGCTATGATGTTCTTTTTCTGAAATGCCAGATGTAATGGGACACACGCCTTCCAAAAAGTTCAACTTTTGAGTATTTTCCCAAAGGTGTTGGGGATCATCAAGATGTTTTTGAGCCTTAATGTTGTTTTTGTTCAGCAGTGGTTTTGGTCTTGTAACTCTGCCATGCAGGCCGCTTTTGCCCAGTGTCTTTCTTATGGTGGATGAACACATGAACACTGACCTTAACTGAGGCAAGTGGGGCCTGCAGTTCTTTGGATGTTGTTGTGGGCTCTCCAATCACTTTATCACACAGGGACATGTAGCTTTGGATGTTTTTTCTTTCATGTAAAAAGTGCATCAAGTGTTGAGTTGTGTTGTCCCTGACTAATATTTACATTTGTTTGAGGATCTGAAACATTTAAGTGCGACAAAAAAAAAAAAAAAAGTCAGGATGGGGGCAAACACTTTTTCACACCACTGTATTGTAAACACGACGCCGCCATAGCGACAAGCATTCAAAGCACTGCACACGTTATAAAACACATTTTCACTTGCGAAGATAAGCGGCATAGAAAACGGATGGATGTTGACGGGGGTGGGAGGGTGGCAGCAGCGGCAGCAAATTACACACTAAAAAAGGCTCTAAAGACCCCTTTATGCTCATTAAGAAGCCAGTTCAAAACAATAATTGAAGGATAAGCAACTCCAAGGTTGTTTACACTTCCCATTCTCTTCATCTCCTCGTCAGACACCCTAGTTTCATCGCCGGTGGTTCCAATAAATACGGCTTAATTCCCTGTTCTGCAAGTTCTCTATGCAGATGTTTCTTCCTCCTCTAAAACTATTGACACATGGCTCAGATGTTTGCTGTAATGACTGTAAACATCCTCCGTCTGTACGCCGCCATGTCTGTTTACGTGTGGATGCGCCTTCACCGCCGTCACTTGCGGAAACGCCCCCTTTCCAAGACGGACGTTGGCAATCTTTCCCGTCACACACTTTAAAGTAATTTTTACGAATTTCCCATTCGCTTTAAAAAAACGAACAAGGTAGAACATAATTCCAAACAATACAGAACACATTTAAGCCAAGTTGATAAACCATGTGAGAAGACTCTCTTGGTAACTGCGGCTCACCAAAAGGACACCAAATGTGACTTGCCTCAGACAGTACCTATACGGACACAAGTATTGGGACACCCACATGTGCGAGCAGCAAAGAGTTTGTCAACACCACATTGGAGTGTGTCCATATGAGAGGTCAGAGGTCATATTTTGGAAGGCTTTGTTAAATCCAAAGCCTTTTTAGTGTTTTAATGTCACAATTATGTGACCAAACAATGCATTTTAATGACAAAATACAGCCTTTTGAGGCAAAACATCCTTTTAGTTTGCACAAATAGTATGTTAATGGAAACAAATCTAGCATTTCTGTGTGAAACTACCATTTTACTGGCAAAATCTATCATTCTTTGTTGTAAAGACGGCGTGTTTGTGGCAACGTATAGCATTTTTCTACAAGGTTTTGGAGTGTTGGCACTTCCTCATCCGTGAGGATCATTGGAGAGGTGTTTGATGAGCTTGTTCTTCCACACTAAACTCATCACAGCACACCTTTATGGACCTTGCTTAGGGCCCCGTGAAATCTGTTTCAGTTGTTCAACAATGAAGCTGTGTCCCAATACTTCTGTCCATGCAGTGTAGGTATGTGCATGAGCGCTGACATTTTACGGAGAACAAACTGAAACACGGGTTTTGTGTGTGCTTTTAGGCTAACTGGCAACCGCTCCTGTGTAACAGCACGACTGGCTCATTCCCTCTTTTAAACAAGACGAGCCCAACGTGATACGTTTGCATGTCCAGTCAATTGAAGTCGCTGCCACGGCAGCTGTGCATTGAACAGAGAGGCCAAAGGGACTGGAAAGCACGCAAATCCACTACAATGCGCATTTGAATAAGGCCAGCCCTCCCTGCAAAAGTGCATTTTTCATGACAAGAAAGCGTTCTTAGGCGGGGATGAGCTTCCAGACACCTTCATGACCCTGCTCCAAACATTTGCGTTCATTTTGTGTTCATTTTTACATTTACGCTGAAAAGAAGCCAAAAAAAAGCATCAATAATAATTCGGGGTGCTCCGATCGATCGACCACCGATGAGTATCCGCCGATATCTGTGGAAAAAGCATGGTATCGGCATATGCCGATACTTTGCTTTTTAAGGCCGATAGGCTGCATCCAGCCTATAGCGACCGTCTCCCACCCACCGTCCCTTCACAAAGCCAAAACAAGCACGTCTGCCGTGTGGCACTTCCTGTTGCTGGTGCCTTCAAAAGCTTTACTTTGGTGCAGCATTTGGGGGGCGGGCGCTTGGCAGGGTGTGGTGGGTTTTCACGGCTCGTGATGTGTTCATCGATCGGGGGCCAGCTAATTAGCCGAGAACGCAAGACACGCGCCTGTGTGTGCGTGGCAGTCGGCGGTCTAAGGCGGATAGCCCGAAAAGTGATTCGTCAGACCGGATGGTCGGCCGTCGGCGGCGGTGGAGGACACCACGTCTGAAAAAGTTGATTTTGAAAAAGTAAGTCAAATATGTTTTTATCATGGTTCCCCCTTCATATCACATAGCCCAGGGGTCACCAAAGTGAGCCCCCCCATGACCACATGCGGGGCCCTCATTGAGGTTTTCAGTGAATAATGTGAGAAAACTAGAAAGAAATGCATCGTGAAATAGAAAATGTGAGTTGTGGATGTTCTGGTAAAACAAGCATATTGGCTTCCGTCCATCCATTTTCTATGCCGCTTCTCCTCATTAGGCTCGCGGGACATGCTGGAGCCTATCCCAGCTGACTTCGGGCGACAGACGGGGTACACCCTGGACTTGTTTGGCTTGAAATCAGCTATGGAAATAAAGGAGTAGCTCTTGGCCATTTTCATTTAGTCGCTCTCACAAGAAAAAACCTTGGTGAGCCCTGATACAACCAATCGTACACTTCATCTATGTGATCAGTATCAGCTGATTTCACTCATGGATGGTCGGTATCGGCAGAATAAAAACCTGATCGGAGCATCCCTCATAATAAAAATGTGTAAAAATGGCTGTGCAAATGTTAGAGCTGCGGGTGTTACTAAAATGGCAATTAGAAGCGCGTGTATGAAATAAAAGACATGAATATACTGTATAGCACATCCATACAACTTGACACTAGTCCATTACTAGCTGGTAAGCACCCAATCCCAGTGTGTCCACACGCATAAATACGTCTTACCAGAGCGTCAAAAAGGAGTTGCAGTGATCTCCACTCATCCAGGTGCTGTGAGGTGTGTGAGAAGACACCCCAAAACAACTGGAGCTGGGCTGATATCGCGGCCACTGGCCTGTCCTGTCGGTGTGGGTTTATGGACTGTAAGAGTGTTGGGGGGGGAGGAGGGGTGGGGGATTGGCGGGGGGGAAGGTGTCCACAACTAGCAACTACAGTGCTGCTTGTTCTGTGCGATGCTGCCTCTGGGCTGTCGCAGCTGCCTCAGTGAAGCGTCCCCGTACTGGATGCCTGAGCCCATCCTCTCCGGATCCAGCTCGCCTTCGGAGGCAAGGATATCAGCCATTATTGAACACAACCGAGCAGATCAGCTATACAGTGTTGCCTCGATCCATCGCGGTTCACCTTTTGTGGACTCGCAAGTATTTTTTAGTGCTTTTTCTTTTTTTTACAGCATATGAGCGCTGTTACAGGCCGAGCCTGGCCCTTTAAGAAGAACTGCATTGTGGGAAGTTGAGTGTTGTAGTTCTGTGCTTTAGCAGGAGGTGGCGGTGTCTCTCTATTCGCTCTCTTCTGTCTTCACCGCCCATTGTCTTCTGCATCCTTATTGGCTGTAGACCATTGTCAACCAATCTCCTTCCTGCCGTCTCTTATGGTCGTGGCTACCAAACTAGCTAACCGTGTGAGCTGCTTGCTAACCGCCAATACTGTAAACAGGCGTCACCAACCCGTCGATCATGAGCTACTAGTCTATCTTTGGGAGTTTGCCAGTCAATCGTGAGAACATTCCAAAAAAATGTACTATAATATCCGTGCCCTCACCTTCCGGAGAGCTACCAACAGGCACGCATTTTGTCTACCGAACAGACCCGTACGCCTCGCTGCTATCCAGGCAGCAACCTGGAAGCCCCAGCAAGGAGCCCAGTCCAAAACCCTGCTGGAGGTACACTAGTACACCGGCTCGCCTCGTACACCGACTCCCCCCCCCCCCCCCCCCCCCCCCCCCCCACCCACACACCCACACCCACACACACACACACACACACACAAGCAAAAAGGTCGGACGAGAGAGGAAGGAAGTGACAGAGCGCTGCAGCGATGTGCCTGCTCACACAGCAGTAATTATTACACGTTAATAGAGCTCAGGTTCACGGCTGAGACCAGGGATCTAGTCTCAAAAGGGTTGGTGACCACTGCTGTAAACAATGGAAGAAACAGAAGAAGCTAACTGTGTGTGACTCTGAACGTTGTATGTTTGCAAGTTTTCTCCCCAACAAAACCCACAATGTTGACAAAACGTTCTGCAGCCAAAAGGCAGAGGAAGTCAGCCATCACACAAAAAGTTGGACTTCTGGTCATGCTGAAGGAAAGCAGTGGAGGACGAGGAGGAGAAGTAATATACGACGACAGCAGCAATATGTTTTAACAAGGATACAAAAACGCTACAGCCGAACGGAGTCAGGACGAAGAGGCACGGTCAGACAAGTGAAACACACGAGTCACAAAATCATTTCTTGTGTCCAACCTAGTAGGTTGAGCATTAAAAGTCAAATGAAATTAGAACTTTGAGAGTGTTTAAACAAGAGAGACGTGAGAAAATGTTAATGTCTGTCTGAGAAAAGTGTATGGCGAGGGCTTTTACAACTTTTAAACATATAGAATCATTAGAAACAAATAAAGTTGGCTACTTCGTGGATTTCACTTATTGCGGGCTATTTTGGGTACCTATCCTCCGCGATAAACGAGGGAACACTGTATCAAACACGGCTGTGCATACCTGAATCTATCTTGTTGAGAATGGTGCGAGCGCACTTGAGGAAACCCTCCTCCACGTTCTCTCCCGTCAAAGCGCTGGTCTCCAGGAACATCAGCTCTGTGCGGAAGGAGTTAGTACAATCGCGAGAAAGCAGGGAAGATATTCTAGAAGGGCAGGAGCGGAGCTACCGTTCTCCTGAGCAAAGCGCGAGGCCTCCAGGAAGGTGACCTCTCGTTCTGCCTCCAGGTCCTTCTTGTTGCCGCACAGGATGATGACAATGTTGGGGCTCGCGAGCGTGCGTGCGTCTGTCAACCAGTTGGTCAGGGCGTTATACGTCTCACGGCTGTAAAGACACGATGGATGAAGTAGGGGGGGTGCCTGGGCATTCAGTGGAGACTTAATCCACCTCTATCATGTCACAATTATACAAAACACCAATAATGTACAAAAATGCAGTATAACAAGACGTGGCATTACATAATTAGGGAGGAATACCATTACATTGCAGTTCAAACATTGCGTCCTCACTCTTTTGAATGAACGAACAGAATGAACTGAAATGCAAATACAAGGCAGAAGAAGCATTCTAATTGTGAATGTAGAATTTTACATTGGCCACGAGTTGTCAATAATTGTTTAGTGAGAGAAGCACCAGACGTGATAGAGCAGAAAAGGCATTAATAATAACATAATAACAACACAATAATAACACGGACTACTGTTGGGGCCATAACTCACGACAAGCTAAAACTCAACTGTGACTCATTTCCTGTCCTCCACACATCTGTCCGCCAGCCACTAAGGTCCCCTAGGGAACACATTTCCTGTGACACACACCAGCAAGAGTTTTATTTACGCCTTAAATGGCTTATTTATGTCTACTATATTGGGTAATATGAGCGTAAAGCCATTCAAAGCTGCCATTACAATACATTGATGAGACAATAGCCCCCGCAGGAAGTACGGCATCCAAAAAACAAACAAGGAACCGCTAACATGTGAGTCTATGTTATCTTATTTATGTCTAATATGTCTTACATAGGGATGTAATTTAGTGTCTAGAGGGCTGTAATAATGTTAAAAACTGTATTTAGAGGTTTTCTATGCCATAACTACAAAAATACAGTGGCAGCAGAGGTCATTTTCCAACAGACTCCTCCAGTTTCGTTCCCACGGTGAAAGCTACAGGACTTCACTCATTCCACACGCCATGCAGCACTACAATACCTCACTTGCCTGTAAAAGCGCTGTACTGTCTGTGCTCCCTTGTATAAAGTGGAAATGTACTTGTATTTACTTATACTTTTACACACTATTTGTAAAGATGCAAATCTTGTTTATCTTACATTCTTTTTATTTTATTCATATTGCATTGCATTTTATTTAAGAGTGTTTGTCTTTTTCTTCTGCGATTGAGCTACTGTAACCCAGCAATTTCCCTTTGGGATCAATAAAGTCTGTCCAAGTGTAAATAGTCAATGTATTTATATTGAATCCTACTTCACGGAAATGCACCTATTGTGGTCACATCTGAACCAATTAACAGCGATAAATGAGGGACGACTGTATTACTAAAGCACAAAAGTTAAGACATCCCAGTTAACCCTTTATTTCCCAATACATCGTCACCGATACACCTCAGTTACATTTCTGCTACGACAGCAGCTCCACATGCAGCGCGTACCTGTGGAAATGGATTTTACCTGGTAATATCATAGACCAAAAGTGCTCCAGCTGCTCCGCGGTAGTAGCTGCGTGTCACAGAACTGTGAATGCAAAACATTTTACGTGATGTCGTCAGGTACTTTATAGAATCTTAACTGCCAAAAATTGAAACTGTGGGGATTTACCGGAAACGCTCCTGCCCGGCAGTGTCCCAGATTTGCAGTTTGACCGTCTTCCCGGCGACATTGACCACTCTGGAACCAAACTCTACTCCGATGGTGTGGTTGGAGTCCTGTTTGACTACAGAAAGAGAACAACAGTCAGAGAGGAATGAATTAAGTTGACAATATGGTTGTTATTGTGGTCTATCACGGTGGCTTTGAAGTCAATGAACAACGTTCACAAAAGGGAAGACACCAGTCGGCCTGCCACGATAATCGATAAATCAATTCACTGCACGATATTTACAAATTAACTCCATAATTTTGCTGGCCTCGAGATATTGACATGTGCATGCGTGCTTGTTTTCCTCTAGTCTCTTTGTCCCACTGGGACAAAGAGAAAAAATGGTCTCAAAATAATGTTTACAATAACATTGTTTATCAGCAATCATTTGTACGACAATTATCGTCCAGCAAAATTAGTTATCGTGACAGGCCTAGGCAGCAGGGTGTGAAGACGGAGTGTTTGGAATGCTAAAACTCGTGAAACCACAGCTCGGTGTCGACAACACAGTATGCATTAAAACTCACATTTGCTCTCAATGAACTGATGGAGGAGGCAGGACTTTCCCGTTCCAGCGCTGCCGATAACCAAGAACTTGAAGAGGAAGTCTGAAAGCAAAGCAGGGAGGGAGGAAGGGGGGAGAGAGAGAGAGAGCGAGTGTGAGAGAGCGAGAGATCAATGCTAAGCTAACGTCTGGGGAAAACGTGAACTCGCCGCACTTGGCGCTTCTGACCTGAGACTAAGAGAATCCTTTTAATCTCATTTGAGCTACTACTTTCACCGCTCCCAGTGAGCCCCAAATTAACCCGTTAATCACTCAGGCCTCACAGCACGCTGCTCCCCTTTTCTGATGTGCACTGTGAGCGCTATTACACATGGATTATTGTGAATGTCACACAGCTGTGAGCAGCTGTTTGTACAGATGTTGTTATTGACGACACCCCCCCCCCCCATGACAGCAAGCCACTTTGTATGCTGTGGCGCCAAATCATTCAATTAGAAGCTGAAAGTTAGGGATGTCCCGATCAGGACCTGCCGGCTGCCGATCTGCTCTAGTTTGAAGATCGGACAATATCGGCTTCCACCACGAGATCGGGCCGAACCGGTTGCCATATAGCGTTTGTAACTCTGGGCCACACTCTAACACGGTAGGTGCGGTAATGCGCCTCCAAGCTGACTGCCACTCGACTCCCACCACCTGCAAGATGAAGAAAACGCAACACCACCATGCAGACTTGTCCGCAGTGTTTCACGTTGGATGTCAGACACTCGGCTCCGTAGCTACAGTGGTAGTTCCCCCTCACTGTGCCCAGACTGCTGTGCCATGGTACGGGGAGCTCGCACATGAGGAGGCTAAAGGTGGTCATGGCCACCCTTGGGCACACTCCGGCCACCCCACTGGCCATCTAGACAT
This sequence comes from Dunckerocampus dactyliophorus, assembly GCF_027744805.1. NCBI lineage: Eukaryota > Metazoa > Chordata > Actinopteri > Syngnathiformes > Syngnathidae > Dunckerocampus > Dunckerocampus dactyliophorus. The sequence goes on from NC_072830.1 coordinate 2,801,024, forward strand.
TTCAGGTATCAACTCATTACCACCCCTATGTGAGTAATGGTCTCACCTTGGCCACCCCACTGAAACATTTCTGGCTCCACCACTGCCGCTGTAACCGCTAGTGGTTTATACTAGGGACCGTCAATAAATTCCTATTGTGTTGAAGAGAGTTTGTTTACAATTTAATTTTGTTTAGAAAGTCGTATATTCTAAATCACACCACAAATTGATCTATAACCATGTCAAATGATTAGTCCTACCCTAAAGGTATTTTGCATGCCCGTTTTATCCAATCTGACCTTTTATTGGATCTTTTATTGGATCAGGGACCTGACTCACAGAGGATTGTTCCAAAAGACAAACAATATTGTTGGTCATGCTGTGGAATAAGAAAGCACATTCAGCAATACTTTGCTCGCATTATTTTTAATGCTTTGAAGAGTTATTTTCATAACCATATTCGATTCCACAAATTCATGTTTGCATTATTTTTAATGCTTTGAAGAGTTATTTTTCACAAATTCATGTTTGTAACAAAAGCTTCTAATTATTATTTTTTTAAAAAAGGATTGCTAAGGGATTGGATCGACAAGACTATTAAAAAAATCAGATCGGATTGGAAGCCAAATAATGTGGATCGGGACATCCCTAATGCCATGTACAGTAAGGAGCTGTAGCAACAAGCAACTGTAGAGTCACAGACAGTCCCATTATAATGTGTTTATGAGCATGGCAACCGGGTAGTGCCAAGTAAATGAGTGTATGAGGAAACGCTGATGTTTAAACCTTCCTCCTTGTACAACCAGCTTGAGCTGGAATGTGACAGTAGTATACATAACATGCCACGTGATTATCTTGTGAAAATTTAACCGTGCACAAAGTCAACAGTGGTTTATCCAAGACAGTGCATAAGAGCATACCATGTCAACTTCCACACAAATGCCAACAACTTAGCGGCTATGCAAACAGCCTATGGAGATATATGGTATACTATTCAGCAGGAGCCAGCATGCATTCAACCGTCATGGCAACACAGCTGACAGAATCAAAACGCTAACAGCTCTGTTTCTAAAAGCTTGCTTCAGCATCTTCCCAGACACACCATATTGCCTTAGCCAGCAACCAGGCTGTCAATACGTCAACAGCACCACGCCGAATCAGGATGCGGTGCAGCCTTTGTATCCTCCCATTGCAGCAATGTCAAAAATAGGAAAGAAATGGACTAATGGGGGTGTATGCCGAAGCCTATCCCAGCTGACTTCGGGCAAGAGGCGGGGTACACTCTTAATACATAGTGAAGTAAGACATTTTGATTGCAAATAATAATTCTAGCAATATACACTCTATTGATGCTTTCAGCAACATCCACTGCTGCTGCTCTGCTACAAAGACAAATGCTAAAAGACAGTCAGAAATCAATAAATGGCTATTAGAGTAGCCATTAGCACCGGCACTTTTACATAATAAACAGTGCACACTGGGATAAAGTTTCACACGGGAGATGAATGAAGGCGGCAAGTCAGAGCAGATGGAGCGAATGTGTGCAACAAGGATGACCATCTGACTATATTCCCTTGACAGGCAGGAACAGGAACAGACTCCAACAAGTCTGCAGAAAAAATAATTGGAGCCGACCTTCCCTCAATATGTAAACCGTATCAGTCCAGGGAACATCACCGCAGACCCCTCACACCACGGACACTAACTCCTCCCCTCAGGTAGGTGCTACAGAGCACTGTACACCAAAACAGTTTCTTGCCCCAGGCCGTCACCCTGATCAACACTTGAACATCAGCGCTGCCCCCCCCCAAATAATGTGAATGCAAATCCTGTTTCTTTTTGCTTTTTTCTTTTAATGTAAATACTGTCTTTTTTTGTAATAAATGCAGATAATGTCCTGGTTTATTCATCACACACCCACTTACTTGAATTTCATATTATTAACCCTTTGCACATCTCATTCTTACTCTTTAATTACTTCTTTATTATTTCTTTCCTTCTTTCTTAAGGGTTGTGTACATGTACAGTGAGAGCCAATTTAACCGAAGTCAAATTCCTTGTTTCTATAAGCATACTTGGCCAATAAATCTGATTCTGATTCTTCTGATCGACCAATTCGTTGGAAAAATGCGTGATTATTAGGCATTATAATTTGTAATTACTTGTACAGTTATTTATTGTAGAATTGTAATTTTGGTGGTGTTCTTCAAACCACAAACTAGATGAGACTGACTCAACGGCGCCTCTACTGGGTGCAGCCAAGAAATGCACTACAATTTCCTCCACACTCAATTCCAATGATTAAATCTCAATAGATTTTTGTGTATTCTTTAAAACTGTACCCTTGTGTTCTCTGATAATCATATCAGTTACTTACCATATCATATCTGTCTCTGCAGGTTAAAAAAACACACACACAACTCTCCGACTTCCTTGTGTAGGCCACTAACGTGAGCTTCCTCTGCGGGGTAAATAAACAAGATAACTGCAATTTTTAAGGTCATACTCAATTTTGCTTTCAGTGATTTCAGGTTACGTCAGTTTCCGCGCTGCAATCATTCACGTCAACTTTGACCAACTTTCACCTGCAAATTGTAGCCCCATCTGTTTGCCAGTGTTACGGAAGGGGATATATGTCCGAGGCAGAAGGTGACAGCCTCCCTTTAACTAGTTAAGCAGCGTCTTTAAAAACACAACTCCTGCGGCAGACATTCTTAGTTACTGTCATCGCTATGGGAAGGAACGGTAGCCTAACCAGCTGCTATGCTAGCCAATTAGTTAGCATGTTAGCTACTAAGCCAGAGCTGTACAGTGCACAAGTAATATTCACAGGTATGACATTGAAGCCCCATTAAAGCAAACATACCGTACGTCTCGGACATGTTGGCCCTCGCCGTATTAAGGACTCAATGATTGGACCGTTTTCACGGCAGACGGGGAAATCAAATGGTGGTTTGGGGAACAATGTTTATGTACGATGCTAGAAAACACTCGGAAGCGTCTGTCGCTTCGGCCGCTGCCAGACGCCCCGGCTGCGCGTTTACGTCATACGTCGCCCACTGATTAATTTACGTGCTGTCGGAAATAATATGACGTCCATAGATTGCCGATTGAAAGTAATCGATACAAGTTACATGTGAGTTCGGCATCGAATTCAGTATATTTAAAAAATAAATTCTAATATTTGGCACAGGCTTTTGTAGTCACATCAAGCTTTCACGGGAATTTAACCGAAAGGCCAGGAAGGCGTTTCCACCTGTGGTGGATTGGGTGATTACTTAGCAGTCCCTGAAAGCACCATCTGGAAAACGCATTCCAATGAGACAACGACTTACAGTGTAAATAATATAATTAACGCACTGACAAAAATATGAATTAAGCAATGAATAAATATTAATTTTAATTACCAATACGACTGTCTAGAGTAAAAAAAATACAGTAAAAGTATTATAGCTGTCTGTATGTGTCTTGTATGTGCAACAAATAGCCACGAGGTGGCAGACAAATATAAGGTGATGAAATAACGATTGACGGTTTAGGTTGCAACTTACTACGGACACAAGTGAAAATGAAATGACAAGAAGCACAGTTGACCAATGGCTGTCAAACTTCTTTACACCGAGTCCCACCTTAAAAGCATCCAGGCTTTGGAACGTCTAACCTGTTGAATTGCGGACCATCACAGACTTACATTTGTTTCGTAAGGCAAAACTTGAGACTCATTTGCTCCTGCATTCGGCACAAAAGAGCAACGTGTCACTTTTATTAATTGTGTATTCTTTTAACACATTTTATTTATTGTTTGATTATATTCTTCTTGTGTTATTTTGCCGTTTTTCTTGCACTGTTGTCCAGCACTTTGGTTCAGCAACGGCTGATGTAAGGGGCTGTATAAATAAAGTTTGACTGATTGATTGATTAAAAGCATTTATTCATATTGCCAGTACCAGTGTTTGCTGCACACGAATCAGTGCTCTTGACTGCTTCCTTCATCTTTGTGCACATACGCTAGTAAGCCACACTGACACAAAGCTCAGGGCGTGAGGTGTAGGTAAGTAAGGGCCGCCCAAGGGCAACAGGTGATAAATTACAGAGTCCTTCCACTCTTGCTAATATCACTCCTAGTTCCTCCCTGCTTTTGTTGTACTTTGGCAGGTTCCCTCACTGTTAAAAGCTCTTTTCACTGAGATTAAAGACAGAAGCGAGGAAACACAAGGCTCTGCGTCGTGTGGGGGCAAAAGGATGTTTTCCTAAGGAGGGTTACATACAAGAAAGGGAGGCCTCAAAGGTGTGCAGCTGGCCGGAAAAAAAGACTTCTGTTAGTCACTTTGCTTACCTTTAGTGGCTGTTTCATCACTCATTGTCTGCCTTGTGTCTTTCTTGTCCTCTTGGCCTATGCAGGTTTCGTCATCATGACAGATGTGGGAGCTGCAGGCCAAACAGGGAGCTTCTGTGTGTGTGGAGCCCTTGGACTATCTAACAAAAATGTTAGATGGGACTTACGTGGAGGGGAAATTACACACAATGGGGGGGAGCAAGCATGTTTACAGTGATCATAGATGGGGTGGGGGCGTTAACAGTGTTTACTACAAACAATGAGTCAGTGGAATGAATCACGTCTCGTGAAAAATAGTGGTTACCTGGCGTCAGGGTTGATATTAAAGATGGCGCGTTGCCTACAGAGTGCAACGGGGAAATTGATGACCTGCTGTTTTATATGGAGAAACAAAAGACACCGGGTGTTACCAGGGAAATTAACATGCGGGGTGCTGTGGGTAATAATGATGATCCAAGTTGAGCTAAAAAAGCAACAGAGGCAAGCAGGCGGTTGTGAGTCACGCACACCTAACCCACAACACCATGCAGAGGCATGTGTCTCCCAGCAAACAGCTAGTGTGTACTTGCTAGTGTTGCTTTGTTTAGCCCCATCACACACAAGAAATCTTATATTTGAGCTCTCCTAGACACCCGTGCCACTCTGCACCACAAGTGTCCACAGCCAAGATTTGAACTACACACTGACCTACAACCTTTGCTCCCATTGCTCACTCAGGTGGTTTCTTTGTGGCGGTCACAGGCAAGCACTGATAAGTAGACAGATGACATCAAACTCGAAACGAGTAGCGGTATCTCAGTGAGTTCAAGGGTCAGTGTGAAGTTTTTGCAGTAGATCTGTAGTAACTGATCCAGGACTTTGTCAACCGGTGTGACGCAAACCACCTGCACCTCAACACCACCAAGACCAGGGAAATGGTGGTGGACTTGAGGAGAAACGGGACACACCCAGAACCTGTTCTCATTAAAGTTGACCGTGTGGAGGTGGTTCACACCTACAAACACCTGGGAGTGCATCTGGATGATAAACCGGACTGCCAACATGGATGCTCTGTGCAGGAAAGGGCAGAGCTGTCTGTACTTCCTCAGAAGGCTGGCGTCCTTCAACGTATACAAGAAGTTGCTACTGACTGTGGTAGCTTGTGCTCTCCTGTATGCAGAAGAAGGACGTCACACGCCTGGACAGACTGGTGAGGAAGGCAGGCTCTGTGATTGGCACTGAGCTGGACAGCCTGGCATCTGTGGCAGAGCAAAGGACACCGAGGAGGCTCCTTTCCTTTCCATCATGGACAACCAGCATCATCCAACGCACAGCATCATCTCCCCACAGAAGAGCAGTTTCAGTGGCAGATTACTATCACTGCCCTGCTCCACACCATGTGGCTTTACAACACAACAGAGGGGGAGCATTGAAACATACACAGGACTGGACTTATTAACTTATTATGTATTTGTATTATTATTGTTATTTATTATGTATTCTTGAAATTGAAGTGATCTGTTACGTATTTATTTACTTATTATATTTTCTTATTTTTCTTAACTCTCCTATTTTGCTTTGTTTGTTTTATTTTTAAGTGAATACGTTTATTAGGACACTTTGAGCTGCTGGAAATGCAAAAGTATCTATCTATCTATCTATCTATCTATCTATCTATCTATCTATCTATCCATCTATCTATCTATCTATCTATCTATCTATCTATCCATCCATCCATCCATCCATCCATCCATCTGTCTTTCTAGATCCTTTAAAACTGCAGAGCTCTCCTGCCTTGTATGGGAGATTTTTGATTAGCATTTTTTTTTGCAGTAGTTCCTGAAAAAAAGCTACTATAGAAAACCTTTGACTAGTGTTTTTGCGGTATCACAAGAAAGCACAGCATTCTTGTGATAAAGACTTTTTTGACGAGTGCTTTTTGCAGTACAGTGTTCCCTCGCCACATCGCGGTTCACGGACTCTCCCTTTCGCAGAATTTTTTAAATTAACAGCGTATGAACGCGCATTGTGCTGCGCATCCTCGTGTAGTATCAGAGCGAACTATGGGTGCTCTGTTGTATGAGTCTGTTATTGTATTTCCTACTGCTACCAGCAGAGGGTGTTGTATACTCATGTGAGAGTTGAAGACGTGTCCAGTTCGTCTCAGTACGCGTAGCCTCATCCGCGTAACTTCTGCCTTCACTCAGCATGTACTGTATGATCGCTAGTAGCTAGCAATCATACAACAGGAAACAGGCAGTCCCGCACGAAGGAGACTGATTGACGATGGTCTACAGCCAATCAGAACGCAGAACACAATTGGCGGGTTCTCCCTTAGCCAATCAGGACTGTTGAGTAAGGCGCTTGGAATACTGTACATGAATCTCCAGTTCATGGAGGACGATAAGGGGGAATATGTTTTAACAAGGATCCAAAAACTCTGGAGCTGGACGGCGCCAGGACAAGTCACGATCAGAGGAGTGAAATATGCGTCAGGCACTTCATTTCTTGTGTCCAGTCTCTGAAGTTGATCATTAAAATTCAAAGCAAATGTGAACTTTGAGCGTGTTTAAACAAGAGAGAAATGTGATCAAATGCTAATGCCTGTCTGAGGAAAGTTTTAAAGTGTATGAGGAAAAAAATAAATAAAGTGTAAGGGGAGGAGTTTTATTGCCTTTAAACATAAATAATAATTGTAAACAAAGATGGCTACTTTGCGTATTTCACTTATTGCGGCCTATTTTGGCAAGCCATCCCTCGTGATAAACGAGGGAACACTGTAATGCAAAGTAACATCCAGATGTCTAAAGTGCTCCTGAAAAAATGGACCCAAGCACACACAGCAGATTGTAGAACACCTTTCCAGCTAAAATAAGACAAATCAATCCAGCCCCCCTGCAAATGTTTTAACCCAATGCGTATTTACAATGACAGCTGAATATGCAATCCATTGTGGAAGTGACATAAATATTGGATAAAAGCTGCAGGGAAATGTCAACCCAAGATTACGACAAGCTTGCAAACGTGCCTTGATGTGCTCCAGCCTCTTCTCTACTCAGGTGAAATAATCAATCACATATTTGCATCTCATGTTAAGACACATATTGACACATGGAAGGTCCTCTGCGCTCGCTGGCTGCTGGATGGAACTTGTTGAGGAATCTCTGTGTGATGTCACTCACAATGAGAGGAATTCATCCTGTGGGAAGATCACATTGCAGGTCTCCAGGGGAAAGAGGCGCCACATCACATCCCGCCTTTTTTGTTTTGTTTTTTTCACTCAGGAAGGGCAAATAAGACACACTCGGATCAATCCTCATGGGGGAGTTTTCAGTCCATGTGACTGACATCCCATCTCTTAACACACACTTCCATGACAACAACATCAAGCCTTCGGAGGAACGTGCAGGACTGCACGTACACAAAAATGCAACATCACATTTAACATCTATTGACTCAAGCACAAACATCACACTTACAGTGGTGTGAAAAAGTGTTTGCCTCCTTCCTGATTTCTTATATTTTTTCATGTTTGTCACACTTAAACACACACACGATGTTTCAGATCATCAAACAAATGTAAATATTAGTCAATGACAACACAACTCAACACAAAATGCCGTTTTTAAATGAAACTGTTTATTATTAAGGGAGAAAAGCCAACCAAATGACCCCAAGAGCGCAGCGACGACTCGTCTGCGAGGTCACAAAAGACCCCACAACAACATCCAAAGAACTGCAGGCCCTGCTTGCCTCAGTTAAGGTCAGTGTTCATGACTTCACCATAAGAAAGACACTGGGCAAAAACGTCCAAAGTTCCAAGACAAAAACCACTGCTGAACAAAAACAACATTCAGGATGGTCTCAATTTTGCCAGAAAACATCTTGATGATCCCCAACACCTTTGGGAAAATACTCAAAAGTTGAACTTTTTGGAAGGCGTGTGTCCCATTACATCTGGCATTTCAGAAAAACAATAACATAGCAACAGTAAAATATGGTGGTGGTAGTGTGATGGACCTGGCTGAAGACTTTGGAGCGGTCTAGTCCAAGTCCTGACCTGAATCCTATTGAGATGCTGTGGCATGACCCTAAAAAGGAAAAGCCTCCAATGTGGCTGAATGACAACAATTCTGCTAAATTCCTCCCCAGCGCTGGAAGAGACTCATTGCAAGTTATCACAAACGCTTGATTGCAGTTGTTGCTGCTAAGGGGGGCCAACCACTTATTAGCTTTATATGCAGCACGTTTTATAAACACTGTTTCCAGAGTGCTGCACAGACTAGTAAAACCATAAATAATAAGTAAAAGTAAAAATTACTACAGTAAAAACTAAAAGATCAAATAAAAACAAAGAAACGTACAACAGTAAAATATTTAAAACAAGAAGTAAAAACAATAAAAGCAATATATCCAAGAAGTAGGTAAAAAATAAATAAGTAAATTAAATTAAAAAACTAAAATAAATAAAACCATTAAAACTAAAAAAGAAAAGAAGACACAGAGGACTACACGACTCACGCCGAGTTAAAAGCCAGAGAATAAAAGTGGGTTTTAAGATGAGACTTAAAGCTTTCAATTTGGAAACAGCGTTTCTAAAACGTGCTATGTAAGTAAAGTGGATAGCTTTAGGGGGCAATCACTTTATCACACAGGGACATGTAGCTTGGATTTTTTTCTCCTTTAATAATAAACATTTCATTTAAAAAGTGCATCAAGTGTTGACTTGTGTTGTCATTGACTAATATTTACATTTGTTTGACGATCTCAAACATTCAGGTGTGACAAACATGCAAAAAAAAAAAAGAAATCAGGAAGGAGGCAAACACTTTTTCACACCACCGTATAAGAATCCTTTTCCAGGACACACCCATCTCTCGAAGGTTTATCTCTCACAGTCCCAGCAGGCTCACGTCGCTTCCCTGCAGGCGCGAATGCATTCCCCAAAATTCCTTTATTCATTTCCTTCCTCCCACACCTGCCACGAGCCCTCACGATTGATCCTCTGCACAGGAACATGTCATCGTCTCATCTTTCTTATGTAAGGAAAACAAGGACGTAGCATCATGACATCAATTAGCAGTTAGCTAGGATTAGCCTGACACTAAACCTACTACATCAGTTTCCAGCGGTTTTTAGGGAGGCACGTGGACCATACAATGTTGGTGAAGATCTGGATAAAGGAGCTACAACAGCAACATATTTTCAGACATTATGGCATCAAAGGAAGAGCACACACCCCCACATTCATAATGACACCCCCCATCTTTTTGTTGAAAAGCTGAGAGCAACTAGCAGAGTCCTAAAAAACAGCAGAGAACTCCCCTCACATTATATGTACAGGATCTTTACCTGGCGCTATTGCAGCCGCTCCCTGAAAACATCAAAGCATAGAAGATCTTTGACAAGTGGTTCTGGAGAACAGTAGGTCCCTAAAAGCAGCAGAACGCTCCTGTCACACACAGGATCTTTGACTAGTGTTTTTGCAGTAGGTCCCTAAGATTCTTGTCGTATATAGGATCTTTGACTAATGATTTTGGAGTAAGTCCTGAGAAACAGCAGAGCGCTCCTGCCACATCAACGATCTTTGACAAGCGTTTTTGCAGTCGATCCATAAATCAACAGTGTGCTCCTGTCATATAGACGATCCTCGGTTAGCCTCTTTGCAGTCGGTCCCTAAAACAGCAGAGTACTCCTGTCACGTAGAGGATCTTTCATTAGCGTTTTACAGTCGTTCCTTCAAACAGCAGAGCGCTCCTGTCACATAGAGGATCTTTGAGTAGCGTTTTTGCGGCAGGTCTCTAAAACAGCAGAGCGCTCCTGTCACATAGAGGATCTTTGAGTAGTGTTTTTGCAGCAGGTCTCTAAAAGCAGCAGGGCGCTCCTGTCATACAGCATTTTTTCAGCAGGTATCTGTAGCACAGCAACATAAAGCATAGCGTTTATTCTTTTTTATGTAAACTTGTTTCATTTTAGCTTTCGTTTGAAGTAGTTTTCTTCTTTTTCCACTTGCATGACGTTCAGAAACATAACGTACGACGTTGACTGACTGCATCAGGCGGCACAGCCGAGCGCTCCTGTTGTAGAGTAGGGATGCTCCCATCAGGGTTTTAGGCTGCCGATTCCGATACCGATCACCCAGAACAGAAATGGACTCATACCGACACCGATACCGATCACATGGATTAATGATCCATTTTTCAATGTATTTATAACGAGTGCTGTTGGCCAGGGGTGTCCTATAAAGGGGAAAAGTCAGGACAGTTCCAAGGTCCCTTGACCGTCAGGGGGCCCAAAAAAATAGGTCATTTTTAATCAAAATTAATCATGAATTAATAAAGGGATGATTTATTTTCATGGCTGCACCCTTGCTACTGGCCACATGATACGAAAAAGGAAGCATAAAATTTCCTTCATTTAGACAAAAACATCAACTTCCAGAGGATGAGACGCCTTCAGTGGCGGAGCTACGGGGCGGCCAGTGGTGGGCGTGGCCACCCCAGGTCCCTCTCCGGCCACGCAGACGAATCAGGTATCAACTTAATGCCACCCCTACGTGAGTAAGGCTCTCACCTTGGCCACCCCAATGAAACATGTCTTGCTCCGCCACTGCTCTTCTTTAAGGAGACTTTGGCAAACTTCCACGGCTGAGAAAGGCTGCTCTCGTCCGATGAATTCAATTAGTTTTCGGGTTGTTAGCTTAGCCGTCTGACTGTCACGCACATACGGGTGAGTGGCTGCGTTAGCTGTCGTTTGACGTGAGCGGCCGTGAGCCTCCAAAACTCACCACACTGCGTCAAGTGTTGTTCTTCAAAGCTTTTTACCCCCGCAAGATCGTTTTGGTGGCATGTGTTAGCATGATTGCTTTTGTTTTGAGGGAAAGCGGGAGGACGACGCTACCCAAGGTGTTATTTAGGGCAACACACTACACTGCACCAAAGGATGGCTGCGGCTGCAATAGTGGTAGCCACAGGTGATCGGCGTCGAGAGGCATTTATCGGCATGTGACGATCATGTGATTTTTTTACGGAAATTGGCCGATACTGATCGGTGGCTGATCTATCGGAGCATCCGTAGTACAGATACTCTTTGACTAGTGCTCCTGACGTATGGCTCTTTGCTCGCGATTCTGCAGCTGCTTCCTACAACAGCAGAGTGTGCTTATCTTACTGAGGATTTTGCATACTAAGCAAAAATGGGATTAAACAAGCAAGATTGACGAGATGGCTTTTAACATGAAAAGGTGGACAGGTCAGTGCAATTTCGGGCGGGTGCAGGGAGGGAGATCCAGAGGGAGGGGGCAGCCAAACTAGAGGCTCTGTCGCCCCGGGTACGGCGCTTGGCTACTGAGGATGGGGGACAGGAGCTTGGCGTCAGAGGAGCAAAGGGGACGGTTTGGGGAGTGAAAGTTGAGGGGGTCAGTGAGGTAAGCGGGAGCCAGGTTGTGTACTGCTTTGAAAGTGAGTAGCAGGATTTTAAAGTGTATACGGTATTGGACAGGAAGCCAGTTGTTGCTTCATATACTGAAGATCCAATAGCAAATGTGTGAAACCTTCACGTCCAACATGATGCATCCCACATGCAGGTGTTACGTAGCTCAGTGGAACTCACATGCAATGAAATCCAAACACGACCCTCCCTTTAAGTATACTCTGCAAGTTGCGTCCTGCCCTCAGCCGGCCGTGCACTGATGTGTCAGCGAGAGAAGACGGTCCGCCCTTGAGGATGATGTCAGGAGCCGTGATGAATTACATCAGTGACCTCCACACCAGACGCACACATCACCCCCCCGTCTCATGCAATTACAATCACTGCATTGCAAGTCTGCCTACCCACCTACAGTATCTACGGTATCTACAGTATCTATGGTATCTACGGTATCTACGGTATCTACAGTATCTATGGTATCTACGGTATCGACCTACCTAAGCCTTCTAATGTGTCTCCATTCCACCTTTCCGTTGCTATGCACACTCTGACAAAAGACAGCCACTGACCCTCAGTCAGGTGAGGTTAAAAGGTGACACCCAAAGGCCCAGGTGTACAACACCTGTGCTCGGGTCGGCTCAATCTCATGCAGGTGAGTGTGACTCACCGTCTTTCCCCCCGGCCCGTGCCCCGCCCTGCTTTTAGCTCCTCTAATTGGGCTGTCATCCCCTCAAAGAGCCTTCCCAAAAGACTTCTTATCCTCTTACAGGGGAATGACATCATCACAGTCGGGGAATAATAATAATAATAATAATAATAATAATAATAATAATAATAATAATAATAATAATAAAGATAGGCTAAGATTTGAACCATCATACATGAGAATTGTGTTTAAACTTAAATGGTGTTGAAATTTGACCCTGCTGTAGATTTAAAAAGACATTCATTTAGAAATTAATACAAAAAAAATGGTGACACTCTACATAAAATTGTAAATGAATTAATTATAAACAATGAATATAATATATTTTAAAATTATACTAATTTACTAATTATCCTAATTATATATTCTGTACATTACGTCATGGAATTACCATAATATATAACTATAACAAATCACTATAACAAGTTATTATCACAGATATTCCAGTCAATGATTCAAATCAGTGAAGAAAATGATTATGTTGAAGAAAAATAATACAAAAAAATATATTACAACAAATATTTTGAGGATAATTGTTCATAAGCAAAAATAAATAAATAAATAGTAAATGTCCCGTAGAATACTGTACATCTTCACAAAGCATAATCAACAGGAAATCAAATACTACTACTACTACTACTATATATCGCATGAAATAATATAGAAGTAAAATCAAAGATGGCGCCCTCCGTGGCAGACGTCTCTGTGACACTCTCCCGTGTTTTTCTATTTTTTGCTATCTTATTGTTCATTTTGGACATTCAACACACTCACGCAGTACATTACAACAGGGAGACACTTTTGAACATCGGCAGGGTTCACCATGAACTTTCATTTAGCCTCTCAGACTTTGCCTTTCTTCTGCGCCGGGAGAACGCAGCAGCCTGCGGCCCCGGTGAGCTGAATACCCGGCGAGCAAAGCATCCGAGGCGTAAACGAGGCAAGCGAGCCGGCCTGCATGCTAGGCTAAAAGCTAGAGCGACTAGGCCACCGCTACCAAGCTTGCTGCTAGCCAACGTCCGCTCTCTTGAAAACAAGATGGACGAACTACGAGCAAGGATTACAGCTCAACGTGAGATCAGGGAATGCTGTGTCCTCACCTTCACAGAAACCTGGCTGACGGAGGATATACCGGACTCGGCGATCCAGTTGGAATCATTTGCTGCTTACCGGGGAGATCGGACTTTAGCGTCTGGTAAACACAGAGGTGGCGGCGTCTGTGTTTACGTAAACAAACGGTGGTGCACAGACGTACAGACGATGGAAAAGCACTGCTCGCAGGACATTGAGCTGCTGATGGTGAAATGCAGACCTTTTTATTTACCTCGTGAGTTTAGCGCTGTGTATTTAACTGCTGTTTACATCCCACCACGAGCTAACACTGCTAATGCACTAGGCCTCCTGCATGACATCATCGATAAACACGAGACCAAACACCCAGACGCTGTATTCATTATATCTGGCGATTTCAACCACTGTAACCTCAGGACTGTCCTCCCCAAATATTACCAGTATGTGAGCTTTCCCACAAGGGAAAATAACATCCTGGACCAAGTCTACTGCAACATGAAAGGTGCTTTGAAGGCTGTTCCAAGACCCCACTTTGGAAAGGCTGACCACATCTCTATATTCCTTTATCCAACGTACAGACAACTTCTCAAAAAAGCTCCCCCTGTAAGTACAGCAGTTAAAGTATGGAATGAAGAAACTGATCAAGTACTTCAGGACTGCTTTGGCTGCACAAACTGGGATGTGTTTAAAACTGCAGCGGGGAGGGAAGATTGTACTGTTGATTTGGATGAATATGCTTCTGCTGTTACTGGCTACATTAGCACATGTATAGAGACTGTTACCACCACCAAGTATTACAGAAAATACCCTAACCAAAAACAGTGGATGAACTGTGATGTAAGGGCTAAGCTACGTGCTCGTTCGACTGCATTTGTCATGGGCACCGCTGATGACTACAAAAAGGCCAGATATGACCTGAGGAGGTCCATACGGGAGGCCAAAAGACAGTACAGACAGAAGCTGGAGGGCTACTATTCCACCTCAGACCCTCGGCGCATGTGGGCGGGGCTCCAGCACATCACAGACTATCGACAGCAGAGTAGCGTAGCCACGTCCAGCCAAACCACACTTCCAGATGAGCTGAACGAGTTCTATGCCCGCTTTGACACCCAAACTTCTGATGAGCAGAGAGGGTGGCTGAACCTGGGGAGCACACAGGACGCACCTCTCATGGTGACATCAGCTGATGTGCGCAGGGTTCTAAACAAAACAAACCCACGAAAAGCAGCAGGCCCAGACAACATCTCAGGACGTGCACTTCGGGTTTGCTCATCAGAGCTAGCTGATGTGCTTGCTGACATATTTAACCTGTCGCTTGCACAAGCATCTGTACCGACCTGCTTTAAGTCCACCACCATAGTGCCCGTACCCAAGAAGAGCAACGTGACCTGCTTGAATGACTATCGCCCTATAGCACTCACTCCTATTGTTATGAAGTGCTTTGAAAGAATAGTCATGACCCACATCAAAAAGAGCATCCCGGCGGCAACTGTGGACCCTCTACAGTTTGCATATCGCCAGAACCGGTCCACGGATGATGCAGTCAACACTGCCATCCACACAGCCCTTTCTCACCTACAGGGCCAGGACACATACGTCAGAATGCTATTTATAGACTATAGCTCCGCTTTTAATACAGTCAGCCCCCACAAACTCACAAATAAGCTCCTCACACTTGGCCTGTCTCCCTCCCTCTGTAACTGGGTGTTTAACTTTCTCACAGGCAGACCCCAGTCAGTCAGAGTCCACAACCGCACATCCAGCTCAAGAATTGTGAGCACTGGGACCCCACAGGGGTGTGTGCTGAGTCCACTCCTCTACACGCTCTTCACCTACGATTGCGTGGCCTCCCAGAACAACACCAGCATCATTAAATTTGCGGATGACACTACAGTCATCGGACTGATCACTGGTGGTGTTGAAACATCATACAGAAGAGAGGTGGCGGACCTCATAGCTTGGTGTCGTGATAACAATCTCCTTCTCAATACAGATAAGACTAAAGAGATGATCATCGACCCAAGAACAAGGGAAAAGGAGCCACATAGACCCCTGTTTATTGGTGAGACTGAGGTGGAGAGGGTGAAAACCTTCAAGTTCCTTGGCACACACATCAGCGAGGACCTCACCTGGTCTCACAACACCCAACAAATTCTGAAGAAGTCCCAAAGGAGACTGTACTTCCTGAGAAGACTGAGGAAATTTGGCATGTCCACCACAATCCTGAGTTGCTTCTACAGATGCACCATCGAAAGTGTCCTTACCGCCTCCATCACTGTTTGGTACGGTAACTGTACAACACGTGATAGGAAGGCACTCCAGCGGGTGATCAAGACCTCACAGAACATTGTTGGGGCAGCCCTCCCCTCACTGCAAGACATTTATACATCTAGAGTCCTACGCAGAACACACAACCTCATCAAGGACAGCACACATCCACAACACTCATTATTCACACTCCTGCCATCAGGCAGACGCTACAGGAGTTTGAAGTCCAGGACCACAAGGCTGGCAAACAGCTTTTACCCACAGGCCATCAGGCTTCTCAATGAAGCACTCAGACACGCCACACGCAACACACACTCATAGCACTTATTTATTTATTTATTTATTTGTATTATTTACTTGCATTAATGTCTCTTCTGTTGTTGTTGCTTAATTTCTTGGTATTTATGTATATGTGTTTATGTTTCTTATGTTCTTATTCTTTCTTGTGTTTTTCTTTCTTTTCCTTGGGAGAATGAACAGAATAAGATTTTCATTGCATGGTATAACTGCTGTTTTACCATGCACATGACAATAAAACTCTCTTGAATCTTGAATCTTGAAATAGTAAATAATGAATCTGAAATCTTTGGGGTTAGGTTGTAGTTGATATAAACGATCCACAAGCATGCGTGTACCTTCCAAAAAGGACTAAATCTCGTCTTCACGTTGGCTCGCTCGCTTCAAACCAGAGCGTCTGTGCAAACAAGAGCGGCTCTCATTTCCAGCAGGAGTGTGCCTCCCTTGTGTTTGCTGACCCTGCACCCATCAACATCCTTTCATCATCCCTCAGCATCGCCTGTGCACACAGAAATCCAAGATGATTTCATAACGAGCGGTTCCACTTGTAAAGAGTCAAGGCTGACTTGTTCACCTCAAAGGAGACCTGGTTAATAAAGTTAAAGCCTGGGCTCAACAGTAGGTCTTTACAATCCTGGCTCCACATTAGCCCAGCGTCTCGCCTGCAGGGGCCTCAATGCTGAGTGCGCACGACACAATGGAGAGGACGGATTAGTCTTTGTGGGAAGTGACAAGTTGTGAGGGGTCAGGAGGCCTTTTTTTGGGGGGGGGGGCTTACCTGGGAAAGTGGTAGTTTGGTGGAGCCCTTCTTTGGTCACCATGGCAACAATGTTGCCCCTTTTGTCTTGACACAAACAAGTGGAAACATGTTCTAATCCGCCGCTTTCATCCCAGTGTAATTAATTTACCCGCTTTCACACGCTCAACTTCTTATTAGGCTGCTCATTACTGTGACAAAAGTGGACCTCCGGGCTATGACAGCTTCTCCACGGGGAGCCCCAGCCCCTCACAACACGCGCCCGCCTCTCCCCAGTGCCCCCCTCGGGCGGAAACAACCTCCGCTGGTGCTCAGCGGGGGGCGCGGGGCTGCCGGTGAAATTCCCACGTCCGAGCAACTGAAGGCAGGTGTGGAGGGGAGCCTTTTGGAGCATCTGTTCAACGTGTAAACACCGCCAGGGCATATGGACAACATGCGGTGCTGTACCTCCTGACTTATTAACGCCACGCCCGCTGGCTTTGTTGTGTAAATACAGTGCCGTCTTTATAGCTTTGATCCACATCCACAAGTATGGGACCTGTTTTCTCATTTCAATCAAAAGTGATCAAGGCGATGAAAATACCAATAATCTCTTTTCCACTGTACTGGCAAAAGCAAATACTACCACGTACTATTCACATACTACAGTATAGACTAATATACTATAGACATAAACACACCTACAAAATCTATGGTAGAAATGCTCTTCCACACTGACCTACTGTATGATGACACCATCACGTCTATTCAAGATTCAAGAGTTTTACTGTCATACGCACAGGAAAACAGGCAGTTGTACTATGCAATCTATCTACACTGCTGGGAAGAAGTGTTGGCCCCCTCCCTGATTTCACATTGTTTGTCACACTTAAATGTTTCAATGTAAATATTAGTCAATGACAACACAACTCAACACTTTATGGACTTTTTAAATGAAACTTGTTATTATTTAAAGGAGAAAACATCCAAAGCTACATGTCCCTGTGTGATAAAGTGATTGCCCCCTAAAGCTAATAAGTGGTTGGCCCCCCTTAGCAGCAACAACTGCAATCAAGCGTTTGTGATAACTTGCAATGAGTCTCTTCCAGCGCTGGGGAGGAATTTAGCAGAATTGTTGTCATTCAGCCACATTGGAGGCTTTTCCTTTCTAAGGTCATGCCACAGCATCTCAATAGGATTCAGGTCAGGACTTGGACTCGGCCGCTCCAAAGTTCAAAATCAAAATTGTGACTCGATCGTGGCTGGAGTCCATGTCTCACGACTCGAGTCACACCATCCATCCATCTTCTATGCCGCTTATCCTCACTAGGGTTGCGAGTGTGCTGGAGCCTATCCCAGCTGACTTTGGGCGAGAGCTGGGGTACACCCTGGACTGGTGGCCAGCCAGCCAATCACAGGGCACGTATAGACAGACAACCATTCGCACTCACATTCATACCTGTGGACAATTTAGTCTCCAGTTTACCTAACATGCATGTTTTTGGAATGTGGGAGGAAACCGGAGTACCTGAAGAAAACCCCCACACGCACGGGGAGAACATGCACACACAGATGCCCAAGCGGAGATTCCAACCCAGATCTTCCAGATCTCCCGACTGTGTGGCCAACATGCTAACCACTGGAGTCACACCTCAATATGATTAGACTGGTCTCAGCACTTTTAAGTAACCGGCCAGGACGGACAAACCTGATGACCTGAACGTTACCTTACCTTATTCACACACACACACGTGAAGACACACAATGGGTTTAGTGTGAAGCTCTTTCATTTCCCTGCTAATAATCTTTTAATCATAGAAAGCACCTGGGGGCTGCCGCAGGTTTTGGTGTTTTGTTTGCTCCAAAATGACTTTCCATGATGTCACTTCCCTTCTCTGAAGTGTGCAGACAAAGCGTGACCAGGTTTTGAAGCTAATCATGATGACATAAGAGGCAGACTAGTAGGCGTGTGTGTGTGTGTGTGTGTGTGTCTCACGTAACGCTGCACTGTTTTTAAGTGTGCTATTGTTTGTCTGAATTCAGGAAGTTTGTCTTTGGCTTCCATAGATTGTCTTCTTACTTCTGTGTGTTTCCACGTCTAACTAGCGATGTCCCCATCCACATTTTTTGGCTTCCAATCCGATCCGATTTTTTTTATAGTCTTGCCCATCTGATACGGTACCGATCCTTCTTTTTTTTTTTTTTTTTTTTGAATAATAACCTTTTGTGGCCGCACGGTGGTCTAGTGGTTAGCATGTTGGCCAACACAGTCACAGCCTGGAGATCGGGAAGACCTGGGTTCGATTCTCCCTTGGGCATTTCTGTGTGGAGTTTGCATGTTCTCCCCGTGCGTGTGTGGGTTTCCTCCCACATCCCAAAAACATGCATGTTAGCTTCATTGGAGACTCTAAATTGTCCATAGGAATGAATGTGAGTGTGAATGCTTGTTTGTCTATATGTGCCCTGCCATTGGCTGGCCACCAGTCCAGGGTGTACCCCGCCTGTCGCCTATCCCAGCTGGGATAGGCTCCAGCATGCTCCAGCAATGAGGAGAAGCGGTATAGAAAATAACCTTTTGTTATAAACATGAATTTGTGGAATTCTTCTTGGGGGGGTGCAGCACCAAATAAATTGCCCATTCAATTTCAATGGTAAAATTGTCACATAAAATATTAAAATTAGAATTTTTTGATGAACTGAGCTGAACAGGAACAGGAAAAAAAAATGGGGTAGAATTTTATCTTCCCACAATGACACTGCAATCTATGTCATCGTATTCTACCTTATAGATTTACTTGACAGCTGTTTTCTTTTACTGCTTCACCGCTGCCTTTGGCTCCCAATGAAAAAAAGCAGGGTAATTTCATGTTTGGTGCAGAAATGATGACACCGTGTACTGTACAGTACATACAGTACGTGTGTGCTGGGGGTGGAGGTGAGACCACGAGGTGACACGCAAATCTGTCAGCACATTGCGAATGAGGGCTTGCTGGGTCTTACTGCGTACTTTTATGTGTTACTGTTTTGCACACAAGCGCGCTACGTAACTGAGAGCAGCTGCTTGTAGTTTCTCTTGTCTTGAAGTCCCGGATTGAATGAATAGAGCTTAAAAAATAAAACAAAAAAGGCAACGCCGAGCTGCATAAGGGTCTAATTTCCTGTCGGGACAGAGTGTTCCCTGTTTGTTTTTTTTTACTTTGCGACTGTCATTGAGGCAAAATGATGTCTCTTGGCTGCACTGCTTCTAGGACGTGTTAGATACTTTTTGTCCAATCAGATTTCAGCTTTTAGCAATGGGGCTGTTTCTTTAACCCAAGGGTGTCCAAACTTTTTCCAAAGAGGGCCACATAGTGAAAAATGAAAGCAAGCAACTTTGCTGTTTTGCTATTTTGTAAGGCAGCACCTGTGATATGCTAAGAGGTTATTTCTGTTTCCAGAAGAAAACTGCATCTCAGGTTTGTGATATACTGGAGGTGAAAAAGCCTTTATTTGTATCAACTTCACTCTTTGCTTTTTCACACATTTTTTCTGTTTCTTTTGTTTTTTGTTTTGCAAAAATGTAAGCTTTTGTCTTAAATAATCTTTGCAAATGTACTTTTACTAAAGTAATATTATAATATATAATAATATATAATATAATATTGTATTCCCATAATATTTGGACTTTCTTCCAACAACATTAGAACTTTTTTCCCAACCCAGTTTTCCAAAAATGTTCATAATGTTACTGCTTTTCTTTTATTTCAACTCTATGCTCGTAAAATGACATTACTGTTCCTCGTAATATTACGGGTTCATTCTCGTAAAATTGCGACTTCGCTTCACGTCCTTTTTCTCTTCATATTTTGACTTTATTCTCATAAAATGACACCTGTTTTTTTCCCATTTTTGCTGTTGCCTTTTTTTATTTTCTTCTTGTGATACAACCTTATTCCTCTAATATTTTACATTTTATTCTTGTAACATAACTTTTTCTGCAACCTAATTTTCTGAAAATGACAACTTTATTTGTCGCTTTGTGGTTTCTCATAATATTACGAAGTTTAAAAAATAATGTATTTAGTCTTTCTTTAATATTTCAACTTTAAGCTGCTAAAATGTTGCTATTTTTCCGATATTATTACAATCTTATCTTCATAAAATTATACTTTTTTTCTTAATATTTTGACTTTATTTTTATAAAATTACTGATTTTTCCTTTTTTCCTGGTTTTGTTAAATTAGAATGCGCCGCAGGCTGCACTTTGGACGCCTTTGCTTTAACCAATCGCATGTCAGCTTCGCCTCACAGGGCCAGCTAGCAGGCGTACAGTGACGTCAGCATTTTTTGATCGGTGGATGTCTGAATGCCTACAAATGCGCTTGAACGCATGGTCATATGAACAGCGTCACGAAGAAAGGAGACAGACACTGTGTTGTTTATCGTTTTGTGTCTATTACGTGAACAAATAAGTGAGTTTATACAGTAATTTATTATACAGTAGTTTATTTTTTTTATTTTTATAATTTTTTTGTCATGTTTATTAGATAAATATATACAGTCAAACCTGTCTTAGCGGCCACCTGCCTATAGCAGCCACTGAAAAATCCCCCACAGCAAATTTACATGTTATAGACCCTGTGTATAGCAGTCACCTGTCCAACGCGGCCAGCGGCCACCCATTTTGTCTCCCTTGGTCAATATCTGACCTGCATATAGCAGCCAAATTACCAACTCAAGTAGAAGCTTCATGCACGAAAAAGTTTTGTTTTTCAATCAATGAAGGCGTCGTGTGTAGACTTTAATTACTGAGTCCTAGCTCAGTCACAATCATTCACAAGATCCACACAAACTGTCAGTTGTTCCACATAAAAAAGCCGTCTTCTTTTGAGCTTGCTATTTCCTGGTCAAACATGTAACTTTAAGAGCATTTGCACCAAAACATTACCGCAAATTAGGCTGGGAACAGGACGTGCTACAATAAAAAAAAAAACATATGCTAGCATGCATGCGGCAGCGGGAGCAAAACTGAGTTTGGTTGTACTTAACTGAAGTATTTTATCAGTTATCAGTTATTATTAAGCCTCTAGCTTCCTTTTAGTAAGTAAAAACCTTGACTATGATTGCACTACATTGTCATGTAGACCTACAAAGTACACTTGGAAGAACAAGAGGTGAATAAATGTATTGCAACTGATGTGAAACTGATGAGGGGTAGGATTAAATAAGCTTTGCTTCTTCCTACTCCTTTTTGGACATGCAAAATTGTGAATTGTACTATGTGATGTGCTACTGTTTGACTCATGCATGTTCAGGATTAAAACCATGAACCATGATAATAACAAGCCTAGTAGTGCTGTACAACTTTTATCAGCAGTCCACAGTGCCCTCTACTGGTCAACATTATTATTATTATTTTTTTCCCTTTTTTCCTCTACTGGTCAACATTCAAACTGGACGCCAACCTGTCTATAGAGGCCACCTGTCTATAGCGGCCACTTTTGCAGACTCCCTCTAGTGGCCGCTATAGACAAGTTTGACTGTATATATAATCTGAACTACTCCAGATGATGTTGTAGTGTAGAGGTTTGGGGTTGTTTAGAGCCAGTGTATTGGAAGATAAGCGTTAACTGGGTTCGTTCTTTTAGTAATCATGATATTGATCCCTGGTTCTGTAATGCCACGTATTGGGATATTGCTTATTTGTATATTATTGATAGTTTGTGTCATTGTGATGTGATGGTAGAGGTATTTAGAGGTGGACTGGGTGGCTTAAGCCCCCACTGAAGGCCCACCCCACGCATGAAATGCACGGCCTGTCGCTGGTGAAAATGTTACTTAATAGCAACCGTTTAACGCTGGAACAAATGATTCCTGTATCCACGATTCCCTACGAGGAAACTAGTTTTGAAATGGGAGCAGATCAGCAGTGGTGGCCCTTAGTCAGCTTGCGCCATGTTTACAAACACAGCATCATCCAGTAAGGCGTCTGTGTTAATCCCCTCAGCCCTAAATCCGTCTGCTGTTCCTCCCTCTCAATCCAAACAAAGACACGTTTGCAGAAGAAATTGGGCCAATAAATCAAACGTGTAAGCGACACCGCGCAGCAACACGCCTGTGTTTCTCTGTCCTGTTGACCCCGCCGCCCCGTTGAGGAGCCATGATGGTGCACTGAAGGAGGAAGCGGCACAAGCACGGCCCCTTCCTCCTCCTCCTCGGCTACGTGCCACCTTTCCCACACGCTGTCGGGGTTCACCTCTGACTCCTGACCCCGGTGAAGAGGGGGGAAGGGTGGTTCGGGGGAAGGCTGGGGACCACCCAGCCTGGGCTCTTAAGGATAAGATGGCAGAGGGATGCGGTGCAAAATAGCAAGCGGCAGGTTAGGGAAAGGGAAGAAGATCAAAGATCTTGGTGACCAGCGGAAGAAACGGGGGAAGGAGGGAGTCTTTGGGGTCATTTTGGGCAGTGAGGCGGTAAAAAAGGCAACATCTACAGTCAAATCTCTCTCATCCCCTCCTGAGGCTGAGGAGCTTTAAGTGATAACATGACCCCATGAGTGAAGAGGAGTGACGGAGTGACAGATTCTGTCCCGCTGTGGTAAATCTCTCTTTATCACCCACTCACACCTCCCCCAAAGCGATGGACCCAGGGCATTATTTGGCAGGCAGGAAGCCCATCAGCTCAGATTGAGTGTGCTGACACTTTTTGTTGAGCTGTAAAGCACAAGTAGGCTGTGTCAACGAGCATCTCCATTTTCCTGCACTTATGCTCTACTTTAGACTCCATTGCCTGACAGGTACTAAACATTTATCTGCTTTTAACGGCTTTATGGCCTGCAAGCCAAACACACGCTAGGACCACGTCAGTCGTTTTTCCCTCGAAAAAGGGTTTGATAAAGACATTTATACATCCAACAACTTTTCCCTCAGCTTTTCTTCCTGTCACTCACACACAGTGAAATTTTGTCTGAAAAAATCTCCTTCCAAAACAGGCCCTGGAAAAGACAGTGTCTTATATTCAAGGTTGTCTTATATTCTGGTCAGTACGACATATTTCAGAATTTAATAAGGACATTTGTCTAAAAAAGGCAATAAAAATATCTTTGGTTGTCAAAAAAGTATTTTGGATTTTTTTTTAATGTTAAGATCACGGTGATCAATAAACCGGCATCATCAAACAACTACATAAGAAATATCAGGAATGAAAAACATCATTTAAAAGTTTTTTTTGTCTTAATGACATTATAGTAGATATTACTTAAGATAAGGAAATTCATTGCAAAAAAAGTGATTTTTTTTCAATTTGAAGATAAAAGTGCTCAATGAGATCATTGTTCTTCAAAGGGGTCTTGAAAAAGAGGAGCTGTCTTGCTTTACATTTGGGGCGATACGGCATAAGTCAGATTTGACTACATATTACTTAAGATAAGCAAATAAAATGTAAAAATGTTAAGATGCCATGATGAATAAAAAAGTCACCAACAAATAAGAAATATTACTGATGAGAAACATCATTTTTTTCAAAAGAAATTGTTAATTTCATTTTGTTATTTTTTAAAATAGCAATATATCAGTTCCTTTCTTCAAAACGTCTTTTTTTCCCCCTCATTTTTTTCACAACCTCTTGAAATATATTCTTATAATACGATACCTTCTCACACGTGCGTGGCCACAAAATAATTCAACTCTGATGACTTAACGGCATTAACAGGGCGACGTACAGTATTTCATTTCCATGCCTCCTGCAGCATGATGGTAGCCAT
This sequence comes from Dunckerocampus dactyliophorus, assembly GCF_027744805.1. Taxonomy (NCBI): domain Eukaryota; kingdom Metazoa; phylum Chordata; class Actinopteri; order Syngnathiformes; family Syngnathidae; genus Dunckerocampus; species Dunckerocampus dactyliophorus. Next base: position 2,825,565 of record NC_072830.1, read on the forward strand.
TAACTACCAATCAAGTTTGGTAATCCATCCAAAACATATGGTCTGCCTATTAGACACACAATGTGAGGGGGGGGCCCTTGCAGCAGCGACACATGCTTTCGGGGTTTAACCGCTGCAAATTGCACTGAGTCAAAACATGACCTGCAAAAAAAAAACAAAAAAACACTGTGATATCCATGCCAGTGTTTCACTGCTGCCCGAGAAAAGATAATGTCTCATTTGCAGGTTCTGGTGTCCTGAGTGTGTGCTTGATGAGCGCAGAACCTAAGAGATAACACATGTGAAGGAAGGGAGGAGGGGGAGAGGAACGAGCCGACAGAGAGAGTGACAGTAGTAACAAAAGAGCGTGAATACAAAGACTATTGGACATGGCTGGGCAGGAATGTGCCGGCAGGTAATGCTGCAAAGGGGCCCGGGAAGCACAACACAACACAAGTGCTCTGTGTGTGTGTGTGTGTGTGTGTGTGTGTATGTATATTGGTTTACCTGCTCCATGCCTCAAAGAAAGCTGACTCAATGGCGGCCATTCACAAATGCGCTGGAATGCATGTGTGCATGTCCATGGTGGGCATGAAGATAAGATGTGTGTGTGTGTGTGTGTGTGTGTGTGTGTGGGGTGCTTTCAGTAATCTTTCAGCTTTCTGACATTCTAAAATTTAAAAGAGAGAGAGCGAGAGAGAGAGAGCACATTTAATAGTGCAAAGCTGATCTATGTGCTCTTTCATTACACTCACCAACAGAGAAAAGGTCATGGAAGTGAGCTCTTCTTGAGATAGTCACCATCAAGACGTTTCACGGCTGCTGAGTAGAAGGTGCACATGGATTGATTGATTGACTGATTGATTGATAGGACCTTCCTTCCAGCCAAACATCACAGCACAACAGAGGAGGAATCAAGGGAGAACAAAACAACAGACGAACATAAAGTTAGGCAAAGACTCAACATGTCTGAGTTTGTATGTATGTATGTGTGTGTGTGTGTGTGTGTGTGTGTGTGTGTGTGTGTGTGTGTGTGTGTGTGTGTGTGTACAGTGTATATACATATACAGTATATACAGTCATGGAAAAAATGGTTAGAGCATGTTTGTTTCTTCAGTTTCTTGTTCATTTGAATGCCTGATACGACTAAAGGTACCTTTTGTTTGGACAAATATAACAATGACAACAAAAACAGCTTTTTATCAAGGACAATGGAAGTTGGTAGATGTCAGCTCTTCAATTCAACTCTTATGAGCTCGATGTGTTATCCTCATTATGCTTGTCCAAACAAATGACCTTTAGTTGCAGCAGGCCTTACAATGGATCAATAAACTGAAGAAACAAGGGTGGTCTCGTCATCTTTTCCATGACTGTATATGCCATCTATATGGCAGGAAAATAAAAGAAAATGTTATTTAAAAATGACTATAGGAGAGGGTGGGAACATAGATGAGGGGGGGGTAAATTGAGAGCTTTGCCTTCCGGCTCAGCTCTCTCTTCACCACAACAGTCCGGTACAGCGACCGCATCATGCAGACGCCTGTCGACCTCACGCTCCGACCTTCCCTCACTGGTGAACAAAATCCCAAGATGAACCCTTTTCCAATGACTCACACGTTGAACGAAAATGAAGTTGATCATTTTGCCGGCCTCAATATATTGCCATGTGCACGCGTGTCTGTTTTCCTCGTCTCCCGCCTCCAAACAGGCAGGAAGATGTGTAAGTCTGTGCGTTTGTTCCATGGAACAACGGCATGAACAGAGTAAGCCCTTTTGACAGTAATACAGTCTCTCTGTCTCGGTGGGTGGAGGCGGGGCCGCTAGCATACACACAGAGTGCAGAAGAGTGTAACGCAGTAGAAATGAAAGGAATAGATTGCAATATATTGTCATATATTTTGTATATTTTTTCCTTGTACTTTCTGTAAAAGTAATGTCAAAATCTCATCTCGTCTGGTAGACCCAATCTCAGTATAGCACATAAGGGATATGACTGTCAGCCAATGACTATACTTCGCTATGACGTCAGTCTTTTATGCAAGGTGTGTCGTATCAGTAGATGCAGTCGGTGTGAGAAGATGTGTGCCAAACACGGCAGATGTTGGGGTGGAACCTGACACGAGCCCCTCTAGCGTCCCCCAAGTGACACAAGACATGGGTCACTGTCTGCGACCAAAACACATGACCCTGCATCGCAACTGGGTGAACATGGCGTGTGTGTGTGTGTGTGTGATTTCTGTACATGAAATGTGTGTTACCAGCTTGTGACACACGATAGCAGAGTGGACGTATTTGTGGCACAGAGATAGCAGTTGCCAGACGATTCCCACGCTAAATGCAAGGCGATATGATGAGGGAGCCTCTGCACTCCTATCAGGTGCCGTGTCTTCTGCTTTATCTTGTAAATCAGGACACACGAGCGCATCCAACACTTGTTGGCACTCAGCACAAGGGTAAGTCACTTCATACCAGGAGATTTACACCGATACCGCCAAGTATGTGTAACAGTGCTGTCGATTATTCATGTGAAACTTGCATTTGTCTCCCATAGCTTGTCCTTGCACCAATGCAACAGAGGTCACGTTGCAAACAGGAAAGCAGCTGACGAAACCTCTATTTTTCCAAACAGCAAGTGGTGCGATAGAGCGGACAATGAAAGTGCTTACTGGGCTGCTCTGTGTCGTGGGGACAATGGAGACAGTAAATATCTATTCACACAAAATATACTTGCACAGTGACTCACATCAGGCACGTGCTGGGATTAAAGCCGAGCATGTACGGTGTTGGCCCCCTTCCTGATTTCTTTTTTTTTTTTTTGCTTGTTTGTCACACTTAAATGTTTCAGATCATCTAACAAATTTCAATATTAGTCAATGCCAACAAACCTAACACACAATGCAGTTTTTAAATTAAACTTTATATTATTAAGGGAGGAAAATATCCAATGCTATATGGCCCTGTGTGAAAAAGTGTTTGCTCCCCCTGTTAAAACATAACTAAACTATTGAACCTTCCCAGGAGTGGCCAGCCAACCAAAATGACCCCAAGAGGGCAGCGACGATTCATCCAAGAGGTCACAAAAGACCCCACAACAACATCCAAAGAAGTGCAGGCCTCACTTGCCTCAGTTAAGGTCAGTGTTCATGACTCCACCATAAGAAAGACACTGGGCAAAAACGAGAAATAAGTCAAAATGGAACGCAAACAAAGTTGCAAAAAATAAAAAGGAAAACAGTCGTAAAAGATCGCAAACAAAGTTGTAATCTTGCGGGAAAAAAGTTGTAATGATCGCGATGTTGCGAGAAAAAACTTTTTACAGAAAGCAAACAATGTTGTAAGGTTATGAGAAAAAAGTCGAAATGCAACGTAAACAAAGTTGTAATGTTACAAGAAAAAATGTTCTGGAACGCGAACGAAGTAATTTTGCGAGAAAAAAGTCGTAAAGAATTGCAAACAAAGTTGTAATGTTGCAAGAGAAAAAGTCGTAACGATCGCGAACAATGTTGTAACGTGAGAAAAAAGTTATTTCCGAACATTACGAACAAAGTTGTAATCTTGCGAGAAAAAAAGTCGTAATGGAACGCAAACAAAGTTGTAATTTTGCAAAAGAAAAAACGAAGCTAGCAAAGTTTTAATGTTAAGAAGAAAAGGTTGTCATGGAACGCAAACAATGTTGCAAGAAAGGAGTTCTCTTGGAACGCAAGTGAAATTGTGATGGTTCCAGATAAAAAGTTTGCCATGGAGCTGCAAACATTCATTCATTCATTTTCTACAGGGCTTGGGGACGGAGGGCTTGCCAGCCAATCGCAAGGACAATTACGAACAAAGTTGCAAAAACCTGCAATATCATGGAAAACAGTCAGTTTCACATGAATAAAGTCATAATAACGTCATGAGACAAGGTCATGAAGTCTTAAAGGGTCACTGACATGATTTTTCAACTTTGCTTAAATATGTTCGATATTGTTTGGAATTATGTTCTACATTGTTCGTGTTTTGAAAGCGAACATCAAGTTTGTACATTCGTACGTGACATTTTTGTACGTGGCGGGCGCCGTTCTGAATGTGTGAATGTGTGAATGTGCCTTCACCGACGTCACTTCCGGAAACGCCCCTTTTCTGGGCAGAAAACTCAAAACAAACAACATAGAACATAATTCCAAACAATATAGAACATACTTAAGCCAAGTTGATAAATCACGTCAGTGACCCGTTAAAGTTAAGAGAAGAAAGTAGCAATGTTACGTCAATGAAGTCTTTGTATTAGTGGAATTATAATATAAAAACGTTTACAAAGTTGTATTGTTTTGACCAAAAAAGACTCTTTCTATCATGAATAAAGTCATTATTCCCTTATCGTAAACACATCAAAGAACCGGCTGCTTATCTCCAGCATCGCATTAAAAAAAACACGCACTCAGCACATTTGTACACACACACACACACACACACACACACACACACACACACACGCATGCACACGCACACAAACAGTTAGAGCCAAAGTCCACTCATTGCGTCACACCACAACACATGTGTAGTGTTGTGTGTTGGTCAAGTTAAATAAACAGGTTTTCATCACATGGTCTTATCTGTGTGTGTGTGTGTGTGTGTGTGTGTGTGTGTGTGTGTTTCCAGTAAATTAGCCTGTTCTCTTGATAAGCTGGCGTCCTTTCTGAGTCCTCTCTGTTCCCCGCAAGCTGCTTTTCCCAACTCGTACTTTCTTGTGAACAGTGTTCCCTCGCTCGTCGTGGTTTGCCCAAGGGAGAATCCGCCCATTGTCTACTGCATCCTAATTGGCTGTCGACCACTGTCAATCAATCCCCTTTGTGCCGAACTGCCGTGTTTCCTGTCGTCTGATCGCAAGCAAACATCTTGCAGAGACTCTGAACTCTGCATGTTTGCAAGTTTTCTCCCCGACAAAACCCACAATGTGGACGAAACATTCTGCACCCAAAAGGCAGAGGAAGACGCTAACCATTGCACAAAATGCTGGACTTGTGGACATGCTGAAGGAAGGTAGACGTTACGTGGCTGTAGGGCGTCATTACGGGATGAATGAATCGTCAGTTGTAGGAGGAGGATACAGCAGCAACATGTTTTAACAAGGATACAAAAACGCTTCAGCACAGCGGCCCCAGGATGAATAGGCAGAGGAGTGAAATACGCGTGAGTCACGTCATAATTTCTTGTGTCCAACCTCGTACTTTGATCATTAAAATGTGAACTTTGAGAGTGTTTAAACAAGAGAGACGTGAGAAAATGTTAATGTCTGTCTGAGAAAAGTGTATCAAGTGTATGGTGAGGGCTTTTACAACTTTTAAACATATAGAATCATTGGAAACAAATAAAGTTAGCTACTTCGTGGATTTCACTTATTGAGAGTGTTCAAACGAGAGAGAAATGTGATCAAATGTTAATGTCTGTCTGAGAAAAGTGTATCAAGTGTGTGGTGAAGAGTTTGACAGCCTATAGAATCATTGGAAACAATATTTTGGGAACCTATGCCCCGCGATAAACGAGGGAACACGGTACAGCGATCCAGTGGAGGGACGGTTTATATGACCTGCAGTAAGTACCTTTTTATTCCTCTCCTTAGCAGTTGATTTTGCCTCCTCTGGCCTACTTTCCTCCCAGCATAATCTCCACTATGTCATCCTCCAAGCTGGGAGTCTTGCCTCCCAGCACACTTCCAATTACGTCCCTCCTCTACACCCCCCTCAGTTATGTCACACTCTCCGTCTGCAACCCCCCGAGGGACTCCCGTCAATCAGCGGGTCATAAAACAGCACTCATGCGTCCCTGCCCGCCTACTTTCCATCAGCTCATCGACACACAAGGTGTCACTCTATTGTTTACCTGCCCTCTCTCTTATTAGGTACTGTCTTATAAAGCCCTCAATTTAGGCGATATATATTTGATTCTATTTATTACCGCAGTCTGATCCACTCTACATATGTTGGAGAGACATGTGTTAGATCAATCATCCTATAAAATGGCCAAAAGAGGCATTTATTCACAATGATGCCGAAATCCTGCTAATGGCATTAAGCACGGCTGCTTAAGCTTGTGCTCTGTTTCGCTCCAGCGTGCACGGCTGAATAACAGAGCATAGCAAAGAGGTTTGAGGCCACTTATGTAACAATCGGTTGATGGGTGGAGGGAGTAATGCGTCAGGGCGGACTGACTGCACAGTAAACCGCCGTTTCTGTGCTCTGACATGCCGGCCTACGAGAACGCCGCCTCCTGTTTTGTCACCACACAGGCTTCGCAAGTCATGAATACAACTCTTTGACACACACACACACACACACACACACTGTAAGCTCTAAACAACACGTAGGCCCTCACCCTACACAACCAAACATCCGTGCTGTTTAAGGGTGATGGTTTCACAAAGCAAGACAGAGATCAGTATCACCTCCAAGGTCAAACATTTCAACTCCTAGGACCTAGGAATCATCTGTTCCAGTGTTAATCTGTGGACATGAAGTACATCTTAAATGTCATAAATGTCAAGAAATAAATACAAATGTATGTATTGATATTTTTATCATACATTTTTTTATCATGTACTGTATTGATATTTTTGTTTGCTGCTGACCTGTCGGCCAGGTCGCCTTTGCAAATGACGTGCTGATCCTGACTTACCTGGTTAAATAAAGGCTTAATAAAAGTACAAATAATTATTATTTTCTCATGTATCGATATTTTCATGATTTTATTAGTTGCTGTTTTCCTCCTTACATTTTACTATTTATTTTGCATTTATTTATATTTTTAAATTCATTTTCGTATTTCATTTTTATTGAAAAGAAATTTGAATTCATTTTTAAAATAATATTTTATTTAATTGTATTATTTTAACAACAAAATGTTTAGTTATTACAATAAATATACCAGCATTACAGCAGTATTTGCTATTTACTATGCAGAAATAAAGAAAAAAAATATACTACAGAAATTAATAAATATACATCCTGTTAAGATTTGAATTATTTTATTAATTTATATCTTAGATTTATTTATTATGCAGAAAGAAATAAAAAATAAACAAAAACCAAAATAATGACACAATGACTTGTATCTATTTTATGTATGGATAGTGGTACTATTAAATTAATTTGCTTATTAGTATTTAATTATTAGAATACTAAAATACATAACTCACAAAATGTATAGACATCAATTTTTATTTATTTAATTTTAAATTAAGAATTTGTTTACATTTTATTAATTAATATACAGCACATATATTTTGTTGATAAAACATGTATGATTTATTTAGTTTAACATAAATACCAAATACAATTTTGAAACTATTTTTTATTATTAATTATTAAGTGTTTATTAAGTTTATTGTTATTTAATATATTTATTTATTAGACAGCGACCATAGCAAGAACAGATAATGGTGATGTTTGTAGTTGTGCAAATGTAGGTTAGAGTAGTGCAACCAAACAACCTCATGCAGGCATAAGGAGCCATCATGGTGCAGGTTCCAAACAGCAGCGCACCTTTTAATAACCATGTCTCCACACTCACTGGCATGCTAGGGGCTGATTGCATCATGTTATGAAACAGCTTAGCACAAAAAAAGACAGCACTGTTATCCGTGCAGACCCCCGAGCGGGAGACTGACACTGCAATGACAACACTGCTGCAACATGTCAGTCCCATTTTTCCATCACTTACACAACAAGCCTCCGTCAACTTCAAGTCAGCAACAAGAGGCCAGCAAGAGCAGTCCACTTTCTCTAAAAATGTGATAGACAATCGTGCTAAACTCAATCTATTCCAGACATAGATTAGAATGCTGGCTATCAAGTGACGGGTCATGCAATTTTGCAGTCGGGCAGATTTTTATGTAGTTTATTTTGCTTCTGGTGTGGAGATTGATGCATGCATACAGGGGTGTGAAAAAGTGTGTGCCCCCTTCCTGATTTCTTTTTTTAATGTTTGTCAAACTTAAATGATCATCAAACAAATGAAAATATTAGTGAATGAAAACACAACTGAACAAAAAATGCAGTTTTTAAATGAAACTTTTTATGATTTAGTGAGAAAAAATCCAAAGCTAAATGGCCCAGTGTGAAAAAGTGATTGTCTCCCCCCTGTTAAAACATAACTTAACCGAGATGAATTGAGATCTATCAGTGTGGAAAAGGTTATAAAGCCATTTCTAAATCTTTGAGACTCCAGCCAACGACAGTGAGAGCCATTATCCACAAATGGCCAAAACATGGAACAGTGGTGAACCTTCCCAGGAGAGGCCGGCCAAACAAAATGACCCTAAGAGCGGAGCGACGACTCATCAAAGACGTCACAAAAGACCCCCAACAACATCCGAAGAGCTGCAGGCCTCACTTGCCTCAGTTAAGGTCAGTGTTCATGACTCCACCATAAGAAAGACACTGGGCAAAAACGGCCTGCATGGCAGAGTTCCAAGACCAAAACCACTGCTGAACAAAAACAACATTAAGGATCGTCTCAATTTGGCCAGAAAACATAATGATCGATGATCCCCAACACCTTTGGGAAAATACTCAAAAGTTGAACTTTTTGGAAGGAGTGTGTCCCATTACATCTGGCATTTCAGAAAAAGAACATCATAGCAACAGTAAAATATGGTGGTGGTAGTGTGATGGTCTTCAGGACCTGGAAGACTTGCTGTGATAAACGGAAGCATGAATTCTGCTGAAGGAGAATGTCTGGCCATCTGTTGGTGACCTCAAGCTGAAAGCAACTGGGGTTCTGCAGCAGGACAATGATCCAAAACACACCAGCAAGTCCACCTCTGAATGGCTGAAGACTTTGGAGTGGTCTAGTCCAAGTCCTGACCTGAATCCTATTGAGATGCTGTGGCATGACCTTAAAAAGGAAAAGCCTCCAATGTGGCTGAATGACAACAATTCTGCTAAATTCCTCCCCAGCGCTGGAAGAGACTCATTGCAAGTTATCACAAACGCTTGATTGCAGTTGTTGCTGCTAAGGGGGGCCAAACACTTATTAGCTTTAGGGGGCAATCACTTTATCACACAGGGACATGTAGCTTTGGATTTTTTTCTCCTTTAATAATAAAAAGTGTCATTTAAAAACTGCATTTTATGTTCAGTTGTGTTGTCATTGACTAATATTTACATTTGTTTGATGATCTGAATCAATCAAGTGCAACAAACATACAAAACAAAAAAAGAAATCAGGAAGGGGGCAAACACTTTCACACGACTGGAGTGATCCTGTGATCCTCCTCATCGATGGATGAGCGTGTGTTTATGTGTGAAAGTGAGTGATGGCCACCACTGTTTCTTGCAATCCTCAAGTCCCCGGACTCGCCCGCAGATTTACGTGAGAGGGCTCACCGCTAACTCCCTAAAATGCCACCATGTCGACACACAATCGCACAAATAACTGTACATAACGCTCTTTTACACACACACAAAAAAAACATTCGCACAGAGAGATTGCTTGTTCCTCGCCCGCCAGCTCCGAGACGCCGCGCTTCTAGATTTCAAAGGCCAAGGTCAGAGCGAGGAAGTTAGACAGTAATGAGCGCAATTAGGAGGAGGCTGCAGCAAGGAGGGGTATTCCATTTCTCTCCTCCTTCTTTTTTTTCAGGATAAAGCCTCGCTTTGTCCTCTTGAGCCATCCGCAAAAATGTAGAAAACAATAAACATTCTTCTGGAAATTTTTGCTACCACCAGCAGACTTGTAAACGGGCAAGATGGCGTCTGTCTGAAAGCTAATTGGAAGTGAGTAAGAAAGGGATCCAAACTTGTGGGCTTTGGCTTTTTTTTGGCCTGCAATGATGCCTTGTCAAATATCTTGCACAAAAGTGATCAATGGTGCCGTGAAAGGCTTTCAAGAAGGTCTCTGTGGTGCAATGCATAGCAGATGGGACTTGGGATGATGGGATGGTTTAAAGGTTGAAGGAATTCAAAGGTTGTTGGTTTGAGTCCTACCTGAGTTGTCTCACAGCTTGCAATTTCATGAAGTTGTACTGTCGAATGGGATGATTACAATTCGCTCTCGCCATGTTTTTTTTTTGACGGATATAAACTTCTTTCATCGTTACTTCTTAGTGACTCGAGTCACCATTTTGCATCGTAATGCCCCCACATGTGGCCAAGGGGAGACACAGCCGCTGATGTATAAGAGCAGAGGGGGAAGTCCACAACACCACCTATCTACAATGCTGTCCTTTCATTCCTTCCTGAAAGATTCAATAATGCATCTTAAAGACATTTTGCACCACAAAAGAAAGAACCCGTTCTTGTCTGGGCGTGCCTTTACCTTTAGATGATCAACACATTGGATCATGCAGCAGCCCTTCAGACTAGAACTGTCCTATCTAGTCAAACTGTAGCTGTCCTACCTCGTCGTTGAGCATAAACGAATGAGGGGAGAAATTTCTTCTAAGACAACCTCAACAGTCCAGCTGCAATCGATTTAATGCTGTCAGAAAACGGCGCTAATATGGTGGATTCAAGCAGGGAAGATAAATGGAAAGATCAAAATCAAAACAAAAAAAGGGGTAAGGATTTTGCAGTATATAGGTTATGGATAGTACTCAAGTATAGTGTACCTGTGTGAGCCACATTAGCTTGACAAAGAAGTTGCCTGTATGCATGTTGTTGACTGAGTTGCAAGCTGTTGACAGTAAAAGATGTTCCAGATCAACCACGTTGTTGTTCTTATTGTTTTACGGAAACATCACAGTTATATGACATAACATTTATGCCATATACAGTCAAACCTGTCTTAGCGGCCACCTGTATATAATGGCCACCTGCCTATAGTGGCCACTGAAAAATCCCCCGCAGAAAACCTACATGTTATAGACCCTGTGTTTAGCGGTCACCTGTCTAACGCGGCCAGCGTCCACCCATTTTGTATCCCTTGGTCAATATCTGACCGCATATAGCGGCCAAAATGCCGACTCAACCAGAAGCTTCACGCACGAAAAAGTTTAGTTTTTTAAGCAATGACGCCGTCGTGTGTAGACTTTAATTACTGAGTCCTAGTTCGACATAAAAACTACTAATTAGAGATTAGAAGCCCATTCAATAAGAAAGGAGCGATGGTATTGTTAGTTTACGACAATCTTCGCACCTCCTCCGCACTCAATTTTTCACGCACACACCCATTCATGACTGCTTCACACGTATCCTGTACATATGTCCTCGGGCTCGTTCACTCAAATTTTTATTTCTTGCTTTTAAAATCGTGTTTAAAAAAAAATCAAAGACGGAAATTTGTGACGTTCTGCAGGACAGTAGCAAGCGTCCCCTGTCCTGCGCTCTTATTTGGCGGGCTGTGCCTTCTCTGGGGAGGAAGAGGCAGCCGCTTCATGCCTGGTGGCTGCACAGCTGCGGTCAATTAACATTTGTGGCCGATAAAAGGCCAGCGCCATCGAATGTGCGGTGCTGGTTCATTGTTGTTATTGATATTACTAGTTTCCTGACCGGAGCTGTTACCTAGATTTACCTACCTGTTTATGTGTCAACACAGCGTTTTCCCCTACGTCTCTTGGTTTTGCTCCAGTCTTTTTGTGAATACATGTTAATATGTGTGTGCACAAATTCAAATTGGCCACCGACCTGTCTATAGCAGCCACCTGTCTATAGCGGCCACTTTTGCCGTTTCCCTTCAGTGGCCGCTATAGACAGGTTTGACTGTATATGTTATATGGCATAACATTTATGCCATATATATGTTATATGGCATAACATATATATGGCCATATATATGTTATATGGCATAACATTTATGCCATATATATGTTATATGGCATAACATATATATGGCCATATATATGTTATATGGCATAACATATATATGGCCATATATATGTTATATGGCATAACATTTATGCCATATATATGTTATATGGCATAACATATATATGGCCATATATATGTTATATGGCATAACATTTATGCCATATATATGTTATATGGCATAACATATATATGGCCATATATATGTTATATGGCATAAATGTTATGCCATATATATGTTATATGGCATAACATATATATGGCATAACATTTATGCCATATAACCGTACTGAGTGGTTGCATTTCTTTTGCAATGTAGAGAGCGGCACTGTCTGTGAGCGTGCACCGTTTTGCACTGTTTTGTTGATATTTACTTGGCCGACCAAATGCGTCAGTAAGCGTTTATTGTCGGCACGAAGCCTCCGCCGCCAGTTGAGAAAACTGTCTGTGTCGGTCATCTGTGATCACTCTGTTTAAAGCCGAAATACTCCCACACTGGGGCTGACGGCTGTGGCACATATCCACTCACTAGTAGCCCCGCCTCCACAAAGAGGCTGAATGCGAGGACAGGAGGGTTCACTCTCCGTTCATTCCACTCTAGAACCAATGCGCACAGACTGATGCAGAGTGAACGCTCTTGTCACCCAGCCTGTGTGGCACAGGGGGGTGAGCAGATGAAACATACGCATGCATGCACATGTCAATTTATCCAGGGTGTCATAATTATCCACCTGTTTTTTTATCCTGCCATTTATCGATTATCGTGAGAGGCCTAGATATTCTTATTACCGTATCGTATCATGAGGTACCCTGATATCCCCATCCGTATGTCTAACCATGCCTTTTTGCTCTGTATTATACACGTTTCACAAAATTGCACCCTGGCCATCTTAAAGCTATAAAACGCACTGGTCCAAAAACCCAAAGATCATGCCTTGTTGTCCAAACATTTTCAACACCACGTCTCCCACTCTTGGTCACAGGCAGCTGTTGTGCCTGTTGCTGTGTTCAAGCGAAAGACTGAGCTCCATGGTCGCTAAATCACCTAACCTGAGTGTAATCATGTAAGCTTGCAGTGTGACAGGCTACAGCAACACAGAATATGCGGGATGTCAAAACAGGACATCCCGCATATACTGTATATACATCTTTGCCTTTTACACAGAGTCTCTTTAAATGCTAGCCATGATTGGTAGTCACTAGGTGGCTCTGTGGCATAATGGACTTCTCGATAACTAACCAAGAGAAAGTCATTCAAAGGTTGAGGATTCGAGTCCCGCCAGAATTGTCCTTCTTGTCAGTTTTTATTAAATTAAACAGATTAAACAACACGCAAGGGGGAGGTGAAACTGGCTTAATTAATCTTCCAAAGTGGTCCTTTTGACCTTTAGAAGGTTGTGTAAAATTTCATCTCCTACACTGTACCTTTGTGACTCACACAATGACAGTCACATAAAATGCATTGTACCGTGCCATGGAAGTCTTCTGATAGTCGTTTAGCAGGTGGCTGTCTGCCACAGTGGACTTCTATGAAGGAGCCAGACCATGTGATCCAAAAGTTGTAGCTTTGACTCCCGACAGAGTCACATTATACTCAGGCTTTCAATAAAATGCAACCAGTCACTATTATTTCAGTTATTACACAACACTAGCTAGAAAACCTCCTCAAAACTGAGCCAAAAAGCCAACAATGACGCCTTGTTGTGTCAAGTAAAAACGATGCCGTTTATCTGCCTTTGAATTTTGACCCAACATATTCCCTCAGTGAATCGCTGCATGTGGCTCTGTGGTGCAATGGATAGCACTTTGGACGTTTGAAGTGATTCAAAGGTTCTGGGTTCAAATCCCACTAGAGTCATCTTATAACGCAGTTTGTGACAAAACTCTACGCTGGCAATCACAGCTCCAAGAAGCCAACAAAAGAATGTCTAAAACCAAATGCAATAAATCAAGGTGTCTTCAGCATGTTGCGAATAGTGTGTTTTGATTCTTACCAGAGTTGCTCAATACTACCTGACAACCTGAATTCTTGATGATGTTTGTACAAACCAGACTAAAAAAAGGTTGTGTGACAGGACCTCCTGACGCAATGCTAGCCATGATTGACACCCAGTATGTGGCTCTGCGGCGCACTGGACTATTAGAAAATAAATCAGTAGAAAGTCATTCAAAGGTTGTGGGGTCGAGTCCCACTGGAGTCGTCCTTCTTGCCTGTTTTTACACAGAAATGTCAAAACAGGAGATCCCGCATATACTGTATATACATCTTTGCCTTTTACACAGAACCAAGCAAAGCATCATTTTTCTGCAACTGTTGTGTGCACTTTCACACAGTCCACCTCTGTTATGATTCTGACACTACTTAGAAGGTGGAAACTTAGCCAATTCTGTTCTGTGTCTTTCTCAAAAAATGTCTCCAACAAATGCAAGGCAATGAATGGTCCTTTAGCATGTTACACATTGTACAGCAAGATGGAACTGTATAAAATTAACAATAGAGACTTTTGGGTCCTGCCAGTCTCTTTTAATGGCGCCATGGTAGCCATGATTGGTAGTCAGTATGTGGCTCTGTGGCGCAATGGACAGCGCATTGGACTTCTAGATAACTAACCAAAAGAAAGTCATTCAAAGGTTGTGGGTTCGAGTCCCACCAGAGTCGTCCTTCTTGCCAGTTTTTACACAGAAATGTTGTAACAGAAGATCCCGCAAATTTCCAACTTTGCCTTTCACACAGAACACAGCAAAAGTCAGAACAGGAGATCCCACATATACTGTGTGTGTATCTTTGCCTTTTAGAGAATCAAGCAAAGCGTCATTTTGCTGTAACTGTGTGCACTTCCTAAACACCCACAATCAGCCTTTTCACACAGGCCATGTCCCACCTCTGTTACGATTCTGATACGACGTAGAAGGTGGAAACTTAGCCAAATTCTGTTCTCTGTCTTTCTCAAAAAATGTCTCCAACAAATGCAAGGCAATGAATGGTCCTTTAGCATGTTACACATTGTACAGCAAGATGAAACTGTAGAAAATTAACAATAGAGACTTTTGGGTCATGCCAGAGTCTCTTTTAATGGTGCCATGGTAACCATGATTGGCAGTCAGTATGTGGCTCTGTGGCGCAATGGACAGCGCATTGGACTTCTAGATCATTAACCAGGAGAAAGTCATTCAAAGGTTGTGGGTTCGAGTCCCATCAGAGTCGTCTTTCTTGTGTTTATACACAGAAATGTTGTAACTGTATATACATCTTTGCCTTTTACACAGAACCAAGCAAAGCATAATTTTCTGCAACTGTTGTGTGCACTTTCACACAGCCACAATCAGCCTTTACACACAGGCCATGTCCCACCTCTGTTACGATTCTGATACGACGTAGAAGGCAGAAACTTAGCCAATCCTGTTCTGTGTCTTTCTCAAAAAATGTCTCCAACAAATGCAAGGCAATGAATGGTCCTTTAGCATGTTACACATTGTACAGCAAGATGAAACTGTAGAAAATTAACAATAGAGAGTTTTGGGACCTACCAGAGTCTCTTTTAATGGTGCCATGCTAGCCATGATTGATAGTCAGTATGTGGCTCTGTGGCGCAATGGACAGCGCATTGGACTTCTAGATAACTAACCAGGAGAAAGTCATTCAAAGGTTGTGGGTTCGAGTCCCATCAGAGTCATCCTTCTTGCCAGTTTTTACACGGAAATGTTGCAACAGAAAATCCCACAGATTTCCAACTCTGCCTTTTACACAGAAGTAATCAATACGTAATCTTGCTATACGTGTGTGCACTTCCCCAACACCTACAATCAGCCTTTACACACAGGCCATGTCCCACCTCTGTTACGGTTCTGATACTACGTAGAAGGTGGAAACTTTACCATCCTGTTCTGTGTCTTTGCCAAAAAAAAAAGTCTAAAAACAAATGCAAGGCAATGAATGGTCCTTTAGCATGTTACACATTGTACAGCAAGTTCAATCTGTCAAAAATTAACAATAGAGAGTTTTGGGTCCTACCAAAGTCTCTTTAAATGGCGCCATGGTAGCCATGATTGGTAGTCAGTATGTGGCTCTGTGGCGCAATGGACAGCGCATTGGACTTCTAGATCATTAATGAGTCAAAAGTCATTCAAAGGTTGTGGGTTCGAGTCCCACCAGAGTCGTCCTTATTGTTTGTTTTTGTTTTGCCCCTATAAACACACGGATGTATTGAGATATTAGGCCTGTCACGATAACAGATTTTGCTGGTCGATAATAGTGCTACAAATTACCGTTGATAATCAATACTATCGACAAAACTTTTTGAGACTATTTTTTCATTAATTATTGTCATGAGAGGTGTAATTCACATTTGAACCCCTAGATCAGTGGTTCTTAACCTGCGTTCGATCGAACCCTAGGGGTTCGGTGAGTCGGTCGCAGGGGTTCGGCGGACACACCGGACCCATCGTGTCAATTTGTGATGACACGCCACCATTTAGCCATCACTGGCTGCAGATAATCACATTACATTGCTTGCTTTGGCCAATCGGTGCTGCGAAGAATTTAGCGCGCTCATGGTGCGTTTCATTTGTACTTGGAACTCGGAATTTCCGAGTTCCTAGAGGAAACGCCCGACTGAAACGCCCCCCGAAGTTGGAATGTTCAACTTGGAAGTCAGAGCATCCACACCACCTCTTGAGTTAACAATCAATGATGGCTGCCTCGTGTGTAAACGGTAAATAATCCATAAATAATTTCTAAAAAATATTGCTATAGTGGTAAGTTTTTCTGACTTGGCAAGTGGAACGCTTTTAACTCAGAGATCATGTCACTCTCAGTCCGACTTCCCAGTTCCGAGTACAAATGAAACGCACCATCAAGTAGTCAACGTGTAACTGATGTGGTAGTACGTCGTGTGATTTTCTTCTTAATATTTTAATCCATAATAACTATGTGGAGCAAAAAAAGAAAGTGGTCAGACAAATATGTACAGCATGTACATGTATCACGGACCATGATGGGAGTCAGCGTCCTGGCTCCGTCATTTTGTGCACCAGTAAACAAACATGTACCTATGTCTTGAATTTGAAAAAAAAATTATATTTTATTTTTCACTAAAGAAGGGTTCGGTGAATGGACATATGAAATTGGAGGGGTTCGCTACCTCCAACAAGGTTAAGAACCACTGCCCTAGATAGTACTCAAGTATAGTGTACCCGTGTGAGCCACATTAGCTTGACAAACTTGCCTGTATGCATGTTGTTGGCTGAGTTGCAAGCTGTTGACAGTAAAAGATGTTCCAGATCAACCATGTTGTTGTTCTTATTGTTTTACGGAAACATCACAGTTATATGGCATAACATTTATGCCATATATATGTTATATGGCATAACATATATATGGCATAACATTTATGCCATATATACTGTATGTTATATGGCATAACATTTATGCCATATATGTGTTATATGGCATAACATTTATGCCATATATACTGTATGTTATATGGCATAACATTTATGCCATATATGTGTTATATGGCATCCCATTTATGCCATATATATGTTATATGGCATAACATATATATGGCATAACATTTATGCCATATATATGTTATATGGCATAACATTTATGCCATATAACATATATATGGCATAACATTTATGCCATATAACCGTACTGAGTGGTTGCATTTCTTTTGCAATGTAGAGAGCGGCACTGTCTGTGAGCGTGCACCATTTTGCACTGTTTTGTTGATATTTACTTGGCCGACCAAATGCGTCAGTAAGCGTTTATTGTCGGCACGAAGCCTCCGCTGCCAGTTGAGAAAACTGTCTGTGTCGGTCATCTGTGATCACTCTGTTTAAAGCCGAAATACTCCCACACTGGGGCTGACGGCTGTGGCACATATCCACTCACTAGTAGCCCCGCCTCCAATAGAGACTTTTGGGTCCTACCAGAGTCTCTTTTAATGGCGCCATGGTAGCCATGATTGGTAGGCAGTATGTGGCTCTGTAGCGCAATGGACAGCGCATTGGACTTCTAGATAATTAAGGAGGCAAAAGTCATTCAAAGGTTGTGGGTTCGAGTCCCATCAGAGTCGTCCTTCTTGTGCTTTTACACAGAAATGTTGTAACCGAAGATCTCGCAGATTTCCAACTTTGCCTTTTACACAGCAAAGCGTCATTTTGCTGTAACTGTGTGCACTTCCCCAACACCCACAATCAGTCTTTACACACAGGCCATGTCCCACCTCTGTTACGATTCTGATACTACGTAGAAGGTGGAAACTTTACCATCCTGTTCTGTGTCTTTCTCAAAAAATGTCTCCAACAAATGCAAGGCAATGAATGGTCCTTTAGCATGTTACACATTGTACAGCAAGTTCAAACTGTAGAAAATTAACAATAGAGAGTTTGGGTCCTACCAGAGTCTCTTTTAATGGTGCCATGGTAGCCATGATTGGCAGTCAGTATGTGGCTCTGTGGCGCAATGGACAGCGCATTGGACTTCTAGATAACTAACCAAAAGAAAGTCATTCAAAGGTTGTGGGTTCGAGTCCCACCAGAGTCGTTCTTCTTGCCAGTTTTTACACAGAAATGTTGTAACAGAAGATCTCATAGATGTCCAACTTTGCCTTTCACACAGAACACAGCAAAAGTCAGAACAGGACATCCCACATATACTGTGTGTGTATCTTTGCCTTTTAGAGAATCAAGCAAAGCATCATTTTGCTGCAACTGTGTGCACTTCCTAAACACCCACAATCAGCCTTTACACACAGGCCATGTCCCACCTCTGTTACGATTCTGTTAATGTCTTTATGTGTAGCACTGTGGCGCAATGGACTTCTCGATAATTAATCAAGAGAAAGTGAAAGGGTTCGACTCAGAACAGAAGATTTTGCAGATATTTACTGTTGCCTTTTACACAGAACACAGCAAAATATCATATTGTCTCAACAATCAGGTCTTGACTAAACAGTAATCTATACACCTACAATTGCTTTCAAGAACACATGCGCAATGTGCGCAATGGTTAGCACATTGGACTTCTAAGCACGTAATGGTTGCTGTGATTTGAAGGTTGTATGTTCATGTCCCACCAGAGTATGGAACAAACTGGGTCTGTGGAGCAATGGACAGTGTGTTGGACTTCTAGGTATATTCGACTTTGCCTTTGCCGGGCATAGACTTTCCCAGGGAGGCTGAGCGGTCAGACCACACTGGTCTGCCAATTCAGAGGTTGTCCTGTTCCCAACTTTCATGCAGTGTCAACCAAGGCTGGGCCAAATTCAGCCACCCCCCCAAGCTTTTACACTAAAGAGCCACCAAGTATTTCTGCCTTCGCCCGATTATATCCTTAGTTGAGGTCAAATACTCGTCGAACAGCAACAACTACTGTTAACTCTGGCTCTGCAGTGCAACGGCCAGCTGACTGAACTTCTAAGATACTTAACAGAGAAAGCTTGTGGGTTTGAGTCCCACCAGAGTCATGTTACAGTGAGGTTTTGGGTAAAACTCCACTCAAGACAATCAGAAGTAATAGTTGCACAACAGAGTTGTCCAAGAAGTCCAAAACACTTAGAACTGCAATAGTTGTTCCGCACCCTCACCAAAAAGCCATCATGAATGTTTTCAATTGAAAACATGTAAACAGAACAATAACCACAATGGCTAAATAAAAGTTCTAATCACATGAACAGTGCCAAGAAACCTTCTCCATGTGGTGCAATGGAACGCGTGTTGGACTTTTAGCCAGAAAACGGTCTCAGTAATTCAAAGGTTGTGGGTTCAAGTAGCACCAGAGTCAGGGTAATTGTTATACAACAGTCCCATTACAATAGCAACCCCCTCTCCCCATATATCTATTGTTTGTCCTGTTGTTATGGCAACAAGATAGGGAATTAGCAACAAGCCACACAAACAGTCACCAGCATGCGTGGATTACCAACCACTGTTGTCAGGAGTTCTACTTCCATTCCAGCATGAGACTGTACCCTAGTTCTCATCTAATGAGAACATTTTATCCTGGAAACCTCATAAAGTCCTAAAGTGCTTTGTTGTTGTTTATGACAAATTGTGTGGTTTAATTGGCTATTAAAAGGTTGCCCAGCAGCTCTTTGTTCCCATTCTCCCCCGGTGGTGAAAAGCAGCTTTGGAGCTGACTCACAGCAGACGTCATGACCCTGTTCCTCTTTTTTTTTTTTTGCATGCCTAACAGCTCAACTTGACTGAAAACGGGTTTAGCGTCAAACCTGAAAAGGAGCTTTTACTTTTTCTTTTTTAATTAAAAGAGAAAGTTTGGATGGAAGTTCGAGAGGCTCTTGTACATTTTAGTGGGAGTGACAGGACACGATCATAATGTCAAGGGCAGGACTGGGATGATAATAATAAGCCAGCTAGGCAGACAATGTCAATATCGTCAACATCGATAGCAATACTTTGGCTTTGGGAAATAAATAATACACTACCACTATCAAGTGTCAAATCCATCACCATATTTACAGAGGCCGTGTCCACACGAATACTGATTATTTTCAAAAACGCACATCTGCCCCTCTCCGGTGTCAAGAACATCTCCATCCACCCGGTGAAGTTTTAAAACTATTTCTATCCACACGAATAAGCACACGCAGGCTGTCATGCGCATGCCAAAGTAAGGGGGGCACCGCAGCCGTGGACTGTTTCACCAATTTTATCCAATCAGAGGCACCGATGATGCCATTTCCGTCATC
Organism: Dunckerocampus dactyliophorus; assembly: GCF_027744805.1. Taxonomy (NCBI): domain Eukaryota; kingdom Metazoa; phylum Chordata; class Actinopteri; order Syngnathiformes; family Syngnathidae; genus Dunckerocampus; species Dunckerocampus dactyliophorus. Next base: position 2,846,038 of record NC_072830.1, read on the forward strand.
GTATCATAACAACCATGGCGATGTACGGGAGAAGCTACGTGAGGACTGCTAGCGAAGTAGCGTTACTTTTCAGTACATAATTCCATATTTGTCTGCAAGACCTATTAAATATAAAAGTGAAATTGGATGAAACATGTTCTTTATCCAAATGAAGCAGATATTGATTATCACTGCAATGCCGGGAAGTGAAGCTCATTTTATCCACCAAGAAAGAACCATCGACTGTGACTGAAATAATTGTGTCTGGCAAATTGTCCTTGTTTAATTGCGTCCACGACAGTCGTCATGCAGAACGAGGCAGGCACGTCAAGTACAACAGGGAAGCTTTCAATGAGCGGGCGAAGCAGCTCAGTCAAACGCAATCACAGTCTTCTTGCCGTGCTAACATTCCCACGCCATTCTTCCAAAATAACGACATGCTTGTGAAAGTTGTCTTCATTAATCTCCAATCTCCCAAAGATTTTGGCAGGGGTGGAAATAACGGCACCTAACTGTTACGTCGTCTGTCAGCAACAAGCCAAAAGCTCAGTTTTCGCCATCCACACGAATACTCTGAAGCCGGGGTGTTGAAAAATCTTCCAAAAGCTGTTTTTAAGGACGTGCCTCCGACGCTAAAATCAATGCTTTTATTTTTTTTTTCTACTGAATGTCCACAAAGACTTAACGATACTTAGCCATCAGGAGGAGAACCATATTAAGTATATTTGGCCTATGGGGAGGGGGACTATGGCAATGGCGGAGGTCTGCGCTCTCCAAGTGCTTTTCTAGTCTACTAATTTACTGTGCTTATACTTTAGCCACCAAAATGGATACCGTACTTAAAATGACAGGCGGAAGGAAAGTAGCTCCTGCAAACACAACATCATTAATCCTTAAATTTGGACCATTCTGTTTTGATTTTCATGTTTTGAATTACCTTCCTACAGTTTACTGTAATATGAGAATCAATAGCGGTATCAGAAACCTGGGTATGAGTAGTATTGATATTTTACCATCAATCAGTCCATTACTCGTTAACACGTGAAATGAACTTTTTGCCTTTAAAACTGAGAGCTCATACATCTTATCAGGTCTGGCCAGGCCCAGGTTGGGTCCAGACACGTAGTCTGGACAGTGTCTGGGGTCAAGGCCCCCCTGCAGATCCCTCCTCATAGGTCACATCCTGTCCGAAAGGGCTGGAGAAAGGGAGGGGACGGTGGGCTCCTCTTACCGTGAGAGGTGGGAGGCTGAATGTCAAAGGTCGAGGCGGCTTTCTCAGGTTTCAAAGCTTGCTCGGGGGCCGAGGTTGCGGGGGTCACTGTGGGTAGTTTAGCTCTAGTTAGGGCCACTGTGTCATTGCACATCACGGTAATGGCTTCCGCAATTAAACACTAAAAATGGAAGCAGTTATATCCTCTTGTTAAAGTGGAGGATTGTCGGGGTTGGGGGTGGGGCAGCGGTGATGGCGTTCACATGATCGACCCCCTCTTTAGGGCCTCCTTACCTGCTGTGTGGTGCAGCACATCCAGGGATTTGAGAGGGTGTTTTCTTACTCGGCAATCAACAATTGAGGGCAGCTCAGCTTTTTCAGCCTGAGTGGACAAACACAACCTCAGTGTGAGCTCACTGTTTGGAATAAAAGCGCTGCACTGGATGGAGGAGTGTGAGTTGGGGTGTGTGTGGAAGTGCAACTGACTGTGGAAGATGGATGGTGGAGCGGAAAAGGCCCTTGTACTTTACAGAGTCAACACCACAGGAGAGGGCTAGAAGTTTTTTGGACTATTTACTTTTAGTGACTCAGATCTGACTTATGACTGCATTTTCCGAACACCAAAAACAAGCAGTACACGCCCAAAACACTGCTAAACAACTACACAGGGGAAAATTCAAGGCACGAGGGAGCGCCAACACAATGAAAGACAACTCACAACAACTTGATGCAACAATCGACAATAACAAAAGATTATGCCAAATTCACAATATTAAGAAACACATTTAATTGAATGTAATTGGGTAGTGACCGAAAGGACAACATGGCAGCTACACGCGGCCCAAATGAGTATCCTCCGTAGGGTGGCTGGACTCCCCCTTAGAGATAAGGTGAGAAGCAGTGTCATCCGGGAGAAACTCGGGAGTAGAAACGATATTCCTCCGCACTGAGAGGGGCCAGATGAGGTGGCTCGGGCATCTGGTCAGGATGCCTCCTGGACGCCTCCCTGGGGAGGTGTTCAGGGCAAGGTAGGAGGCTTCGGTGAAGACCCAGGAACCGTTGGAGAGACTATGTCTCTCAACTGGCCTGGGAACGCCTCGGGATCTGCCGGGAGGAGTTGGACGAAGTAGCGAGAGAGGGAAGTTTGGGCGTACCTGCTTAGGCTGCTGCCCCCGCGACCCGATCTCGAATAAGCGGAAGAAGATGGATGGATGGACATTTCATTTATTGATTATCACCAATAAGTTACTGCAATTTATATACACAAACTACTGACTAACTGTCCAATTCAGCCAAAACATGCACTCCCGTGTTTATATATTGACCCTCAGTGGAATGATTTAGTTGTCATATTTAATGTCTGCATTCTAACTCATTTCTATTTATCAGTCACAATTTATTCCTATTTTACCACTTTTATTACATTTTAATCTTATTGTTCTCCTTGTTTTTAACATTTTTATTTCTTCCTTTGCCTGAACATTGCACAAGGATTATCATGTTCTTATTTGAACTCTTTTTTGCGTCTTGATATTGGCACCAAACAGCTACGTCATTTAATTTGATTATTTATCATTACTAATATTTATTCATTTGGTTAAAAATATTGATTAAATGTAAAGATTTTTTTTTTGATGAATAAAGGTTTCACCGGATCTTAGAATTAAAGAGTTAGGGGACGACAAAATCTTATAAATTAGGCAAGCGCTGAACTATAATACACATGGGGTGTCCTAATTTTCTCATATGACGACACTAACTCTTCTTCTCCCGAACTGCTGCACACAAAAGGGTGAAAATTTGGCAAAACGTGCATCCCTACTGCACGGCCTGTGCTATTATTTTCTTGGGAAATACACCACATGGTGGCGCTGTTATTAAACGCCAAAGTTTGATCTCACACAGCTGAATTAGCTCTGCCTCAATGAGCTCTGCAAAACACCCACTGTAACTTCTAAAGGTGTTTCACCGAATCATCACCAAATTTGGTACAGCCCTTTGGGGGACTGACAAGCGCATGTGTGTGAAATTTCAGCAAGATTGGTTGAAAAACCATCAGTCCAAACGTCTTTACGCAGGCATGGGGCTCTGTCACCCTAAATTTTGCTGGTCGATAATTTTGCTACAAATTACCTTCGACATTTCTTGAGATAATTTTTTCATTCATTACGGTCATCAGAGGTGTAATTCACATTTGAACCACTAGATGGTACTCAAGTATAGTGTACGGTGTGCCTGCGTGAGATATTAGCTTGACACACAAGTCGCTGTATGGATGTTTTTGCAATGTAGCCAGCGACACTTTGTGTGAGCGCGCGCCATTTTGGACTGTTTTATTTATATTTGCCGACCAAGCGCCTCAGTAAGTGAAGGCTCCGCTGCCCGAGCACCTCCATCTGTGTTTTTTTGTCCCCAGTTGAGAAAACTGTCCGTGTCGGTCGTCGGTGTTCATGCGCTCACCTTCTTCATTCTGTTTAAAAACCAAAATATTCCCACACCGGGGCTTAAAAACTATCGCCTTTGTGCCGTCATTCACGCTAGCGTATGCTGGCTCACGAAGCTAACTGCTGCTGGGGTAGTAGCTCGTAGCTAATAGCTAACAGCTAATAGCTTACAAAGAGGCTGAATGAGAGGACAGGAGGGTTCACTCTCTCCGTTCATTCCACTATAGAACCAATGCACACAGACAGATGCAGCCTGTGTGGCACAGAGAGACGAGCAGATGACACACACGCATACACGCACACATCAGTTTATCCAGGGCGTCAGAATTATCCACCTGTTTTTTTTTAAATCGTTCGATGAATCGACTTATCATATTATCGTGACAGGCCTAGTCTAATTATTATGTAATATATAATTGTGAGGATATATCTGTTACATGTACAGCCTGTAGGGGGGTGCCCCCAAATGCCATCTACAGACAAAAATAAAAACACCCCATGGGTGTCTCACCGGACGCCAGCTAGAAAGAGGTCATTCTTATTGTGTGGCGTGTTGACATTGAGAACGTGAATGCAGATATTCAGACGAGGGAGAAAGGGCAACTTTGTGAAAAGAAAGCGCGTGGGCGTGGACGAAACAAAAGAGAGCGCTGCCAAGAGCGAAGAGCGACACGAAAGTTACAAGCCCGTAACAAAATGTTCTGAGGAAAGCTTCAAGTTGGGTCATGTTGAAGTGTGTGTGACCAGATCAGAGAAGCGCAACACTTCTGCAGGTGTTATCGGACTTACTCGCTGATAAAGTGCACAGCGTGGCGTGAGGCGAGGCGAGGGGACGGCTGTCCGGCCGGCCCTGCAGAAGAGAGAGCGGGTCAGGCTTACATAACCGCCCCCACAAACTGCCAACAGCTGGCGGGGTCCGAGCTAAAGCCTCTCTGGGTGCTGATCCAGATGTCATGTGTCTGTCGGTAAGCACTTGAGAAGGACTGAGAGACCCTGGACACGACCGGTTCTGTTTCCCATCATAATGAATCTCCTCAGCAATGAACATGTGTTCTGATCCGGCGCCAAGAACACAGAGAAAGAAAGAGAAAAAAGCCACACCGACTCACACTGATCCACTTAGGCATTTCAAACACTTGGAATTAAACAAGTGATGATGGAATGGAACACTTTGGAGACGGTGAGCGCTCATTACCATTTATCAGCATGAGGTAAAGTGCGTGTCTTGAATGCGTCATTGGGAGATAAAGGGTTAAAGATGTGAAAAACCGCAGGATCAAAACATGCAATTCATACATGACTAACACATCGTGTCCCTGAAAATGTTGTGGAAAAAAGGATGCTGCCACTTTTTAATCAGTGTCAATCCCTTCATAGAGCAATGACTTTTCACCTTCATCAATAGTCGTTTGGATTATAGCGTTATATGAAAGGCTTATGGAGTTCATAATCCGATTAACATGTCACACTGCAGTGACGGGATATCACCAGAAAAAAAATAGCCTTCCGGGATATACAACATATGACAAATCATACTTTTTCACAATGGTAAACATTAACTTCTTGTTTTTTCACAGCTTTAGAGGCGTAAAGGTCCCACATCGAGTATATCTTTTCAACAATTTGAAATAGGTCGACCAATACGGTAATCCTTCCCCTCTTTACACTTCACATTTCACGGCTTCTCTCTATCACCGCTTTTCTAAACTACATTTATTACGTGGTTGGATACGGCCTAGTATTAGTAAAAAATATTTGCATATTTAAGCAAGGCATTCAGGAGATGCATTCAAAGACGTTGTGATATGTAGTATTCTACACTGGCCACTAGGTGTCAGTACTGTTACTGTAACGTTCACAATCACCAGACTTGATCATCGGAGCAAAAGGCTTTTATTGCAGGTTTGAATTATCTTACAACAGGCACATTAATCCCTAAAGTGGGCTCCTGTTGTGGCCGTAACCCACTCCGAGTGGAAACTCAACCTAAACTCAACTTAAACCCCTGACATCACTTCCTGTCTGCCCGCCACTTAACGCCCCTAGCACCGTAACGCATTTACAGCAACACGCATGCGCATGACTCTTATTTATGTGTTAAATGTAGTACAGCGCAAACGGACTAGTTTGTCGCATGCAATGTCGTACAAAAACAGAGGCAAAATTTAGGCAAAAAAACATTTTGTCGAGAAAACCAGGTTGTATGAAAACTGAGGTTTGACCGTACGCTGTAGCTGTACTTGTACTACGATAACACGTGCCCTACATCACAGACAACAATCAAACATCAAACGTTAGCAACGCTAGCATAGTTATGTGATGCTAAACATTACACTCCCATTTTAGCAACATCATTCCAGGATAGCCTATTCCATGACGATCAAACGTACGGCTCCTACGTTCGTAGCTGACAGATGGGCAGTCTAGGCTTTATTTTAAGATGTGTAGCGAAGCCTGCTTTTCCACAAAGCATGAGGTAGAAGCTTTTTCTTTCATGATGTCATGAAAAAAGCATGTCGTAGGGACAGAACACCAACCAAGTGATGTGTGCTGCCATGGTCTACTTCCAGAAGAGGTATTTTGGCCACAAATCTTCACTGGGAACACAGTAGAGGTACTTACTGTACTGTATCTTGTTGCTTGGAGTACTTTTGGCCTGTCGGTGGTGTTGTCACACAAGTCACGTGGCAGCAGAATTAATCAGCTTTGCACCTCTGACATTATCAACGACCTCTAAACCTCCGACTGATTTGGGTGGCATCTGTTTACTCCCTGAATGAAAATCAGGCGTTTGTTGATGATTGCTCTGACTTGACCCGTGAGTGAGTGCCTGGCATTATCTGAGAAGGAGGACTTCTAGAGGTGTGTGTGTGTGTGTGTGTGTGTGCATATGGATACCACAGGACAAACAACGCATGCAGAACTCTTTGTCGGCTTATCTGTCCCATATGAGAGATGAAAGCACCGCGGGCTGCCAGCAATCCAACACAGCGAGGGAAAATAAACTGATAAAGGCGGACAAAGAAAATGAAAGCACGGCAAATAAGAGCAGAGGGAAGGAATAAGTTAAAGCCATGCAAACAAAATGTGTCCCCACGTCTCTTGGAAATAAAAAGCCAATTCCTTTCACTGAACACCATCATAGAAAAGAACTGAAGACTAACAATTACAGAAAATCACAGCAGTCCCTCGATAACAAGCACGCTCTTCTCCATCTATTGCGTTTCCTGTGATATTATTTTTCTGGAAAATACACCACATGGTGGCGCTGTCATTAAAGCCTAAAGTTAGACCCTGTAAGTCAGACAGATGCTCGCTAGTCCTGAATGGCATAATGCAGGCCTAATTACAGCCAGTGAAAAGATGACGTACCGGTCACTGGCCTGTCACGATATCGATTAATCCAACAATGAAAAAACAGGTGGATAATTAGGACACTCTGGATAAAGTGACGTGTGCATGTATGCGTGTGTTTCATCTGTTCATCTCTCTGTGGGGGTTCACTCTGCAGCTGTCTGTGTGCATTGGTTCTATAGTGGAATGAACGGAGAGTGAACCCTCCTGTCCTCACATTCAGCCTCTTTGTGGAGGCGGGGCTACTAGTGAGTGGCTATAGGGTTAGCAGGGTTAGCAGTTAGCGTATGCTGCCTCACGAAGCTAACATGGATGAAGGCGCCGAAGCAAAGGCTTCTGAGGCGAATGCCACAGCCCCAGCGAATGCCCCAGTGTGGGAATATTTGGGTTTTAAACAGAATGAACAAGGTGAGCACATGAACACCGACGACCGACACGGACAGTTTTCTCGACTGGGGGAAAAAAAAAACAACCTACCGACGGACGTGCCTCGGGCAGCGGAGCCTTCGTCCTGACAGTCAATGCTTGCTGAGGCGTTTGGTCAGCAAATATGAACAAAACAGTGCAAAATGGGGCGCGCTCGCAGACAGTGTCGTTGGCTACATTGCAAAAGAAATGCAACCATTCAATACGGTTATGTGGCATGACCTTAAAAAGGCGCGTCATGTTGGTAAAGCCTCCAATGTGGCTGAATGACAACAATTATGCAAAACCCCTCCCCAGCGCTGGAAGAGACTCATTGCAAGTTATCACAAACGCTTGATTGCAGTTGTTGCTGCTAAGGGGGGCCAACCACTTATTAGCTTTAGGGGGAAATCACTTTTTCACACAGGGACATGTAGCTTTGGAGGTTTTTTCCCCTTTAATAATAAAAAGTTTCATTTAAAAAGTGCACAAAGTGTTGAGTTGTGTTGCTATTGACTAATTTGTTTGATGATATGAAACAAGTGTTTAAAATATAATGTTTATATTTCTATATTATATATTTCTAGATTGTTAAATATTATGACATTTTCACAAATAAGTTGATACGAATATTTTTTTGGTTCTTTTACTTGGTGTTGTACCGACACCAAAATGTGTAGTCCGGCCCACCTGTAGTCCAGTTAGTTGTCTCCTTCTGACGGATACGTTCAATGTGGCTTGTTTTTTACAGTTCCTTTGATACTGCTGCTGAATAACATGCCCCACATACGATCTGGCTCTTAACACCGAAACTGAGTACTTTGCAAACAGTGGATGGATACTTTCCTTATCAAGAAGCGCGGGGTTAATGTCCAGCCCTCATTCCGACATTATGGAGTTATGTATTAACTATAACCTCGATAGGGAGAGTTTCTATTGTACGTCACAGTCGGAGATCACAAGGTCGCTTCTATCGTCTAAAAGAGCCTAAACGTCCTTTCAGCCGTCTGCTCAATCACAGCGAGCTGAGTGAAATTACGCAAGCTTCCGCTGACTTTAAAAGCAATATCGTAAACTTGTCAAGGGCAACTGTTGCAGGTGCGCTTGTGAATGAATCAGTGAAAAAAGCTTTGCTAAGTTAGCTTGCCGCGTGATAACAGTAAACACACCAAAATGATCACCATAAGATAGTTTCCCATTATTTTTAACTGAAGCTGACACTGCTAATTAGCGTTGAACAGTAAAGTCTTACTGGAACGCAGCTAGCAAAATGCTACCTTGTCATCATTCACTTGATGGTCATTAGCATCGAACAGCTAAGCTATGCTTGCTTAACCGATAGCTGTACATTTTCCATGAATCACTTTTTTATTTTGTTATTGTTATAAAGGTGAGGGCATCGCAAAATTACGACGTAGTATCAGGGCCACACTGACAAAAAATAAACAAAATCAGATATTCAAAAGTCGTAAATTTACGAGAAAAAAATGCCGCAAATTTATGAGAATATAGTCGTAAATTTATGAGAAAAAAGGCGTTAATTTACGATAAAAAACTGGTAACTTTATGTTACAGGCATCACCTGAGACAGCCATGAAAAGGGGGAACTTATGTGACCTTTGGCCTTGGGCATGTGGAGGGGGCGGAGTAAGGAAGGCGGAAGTGAGATGATGCTAACCCATGCTAATCTCTTTGTGCTCAACTGCTCTGTTTTGCTGCCGCGTTATAAATAAAAGCTTGCCTGAAGCAAGAGGAAAGTTTCCTTCCTTCCTGAAAAGCGATACTTTATGACACGATGACACGCAATATTACCACTTTATTCTACTACATTTACCACTTTTTTGCTTAGGTAAATTTATTTTTTCTCATATGACCACTTTATTCTTGTAAATTTTACTTTATTCTCGTAATGTTGCGACTTTTTTCTCGTAAATGTAAGACTTTATTCTCGTAAGATTACGACTTTTTTGTCATAAACGTACTTTCTTTCTCGTACATTTACGTTTTTTGTAATAGTACGACGTTTTTTCTCATAAATTTCCGACTTTATTCTTTTACGACTTTTTTTCTCGACTCTTTACTGTCTCTGATTTTTCTTGTTTTCAATGTGGCCCTAATACTTCGTTGTCATTTTTCCTGTAGTTAACGTGAAAACAATTTAAGCTAGCACTGCTAGTTGGCACGCCTCATTGGAGGTCAGCTAGCAAGACTGCTGCTCTGACATGAAATGATCCATTTTTTTTCCCGAGGTTTAGATGACAAAATGACTCCATTCAGTGTGAACATATCAGCTAACATTCCTCATTAGCATTTAAGTTGGCTACATCAACTCATGCAGTCAGGAAACACAGACAAGAGGACACACGCAAAAAAAAATAAAATCACAAAACAAAACACTGAGCTGTTGGGAAAGAGGCCCAGCTGACCTCACGACATGACGACTTACTTCACCTCCCGTAATGAGACTGAACTGTGGGGGGGAGGTGGTTATGTAAGCTTATTAAAATAACAATCCTGCTAGCAACACCTTACAGACATGCTAGCCATGCTTTGCTAGGAGCAAAGAGTCCAAATCACAAGAGAATTGCATGACGTCGTGTGAGCAAAATGACCAAAAGCCAAAGGCAACGTTCTTCAACTCATTCACGTTCTAGCGTCCCGCCGTGTGGCTGTCTTTCAATCATATCGCGTCGCTTTACAAGAGCTTGGGCAACACTTAATCCTAAAGACAATGTACAAAGTGGACCACAGTCTACATAGTTCACGTCCCTCCGCAGTCCCACCCAGGGAGTCATTATGCTAGCAATTATCTAAGGTGGGGGGGGGCTGCCAGAAATCCTTCAGCGACCCTCAAACGTCAAAACAGATCACGAAGCCGCTCTTTCATGCCGAGGAGTCGAGGCACGGTCGTCCCTGAGACGATTCTCCCAAGTTACGTAAAGTTTATGGCAGACGGGTAAATAGTTCCTAGCCAGAGATAGCATCCACCATGTGGATTGTATTCCTGTTCAGGACTTGGACTTTATTTTAGCCACCTTTCCAGCAAGGTAAGGAACCCTAACCTGAATCCGCTTTTGTGTTTCCACTAAGGGTGTCACGAGATCTCGTGAGACAAGATCTGGCAGAAAGTGTCTGGTGGGGACTTGGACTGGGACGATAATGAATCCACGAATCACACAACAGAGGAAAATGAACGTGGCCTTCACATTGCCTCATTATGTTGCCATGTGCACGCGTGCCTCCTTCCCTCGTCTCTCGCCTCCAAGCAGGCAGGCATTGGTTCCAGCTAGGGACGTCCTGCACGCATTTCTGGCTTCCTATACGATACCATTTTTTTATCGTCTTGCCGATCTGATCCTTTTTGTTTTTCCCTTCATAATAAACTTTTGTTCCAAACATGAATTTGTGGAACTGAATATGGTTATGAAAACAGCATTAAAAAGAATGCAAGCAAAGTATTGCTGAATGTCCTTTTTTATTCCACAGCGTGACCAACAACATTGTTTGGCTTTTGGAACAAGCCTCTGTGAGGCAGGCCCCTAATGCAATAAAAACTGGAAAAAAAATGGGCGTGCAAAATACTTTTCAGGTAGGACTAATCATTTGACATGGTTATTGATCAATTTGCGGTGTGATTTAGAATATATGACTTTTTTTTTTTTAAACAAGTAACTTATTGACGGTCCCTAGTATGAACAACCAGTTCAGCCTCGTACTTCCCGTGCGAGCAGTGGCGGAGCCAGAGATCTTTCATTGGGGGGCCAAGGTGAGACCATTACTCCCATAGGGGTGGCAATAAGTTGACACCTGAAATGTCTAGACGGCCAGTGGGGTGGCCAGAGAGTGGCAAAGGGTACGTAGCTCCACCCCTGTACAGCAGCACTTCCCGTGCAACCTCCCCGCACCATGACACAGCAGTTTAAAAAATAATCAGGACTTTATTCCCATAATATTTTGACTTTATTCTCATAACATTCTAACTTTTTCCCCAATTCATTTCCCCAAAAGTCCAACTTTATTAGTTGTTTTCTTTTTTTGTCGTAATATTACGAGTTCAAAAAAACATTTTTTTCCCTTTGATATTCAACTCTATGCTACTAAGATAACATTTTTCTTCATAATATTACAAGTTTATTTTTGTAAAATTGGGACTTTATTGCTTGTTAGAATACAACTTTTTTCTCTGAATATTTTAATTATATATATTTTTTTCATTTCTGCTTTTGATTTTTTGTTGTTGTAAATTACGTGTATTTTTCGAATGAGATTCGTCACGTATATTTCCTTCTCCTTATTATGATTTTATTCCCATAAAGTTTTGACTCCCATAAAGTTTTGACTCTTTTTCACAACTTTTTCCCCCCAAAATTACAATTTTATCCATTGTTTTGTTTGTTTCTCACAATATTTCGACTTAAAAAACAGCTTTCTTTAATATTTTAACTTTATGCTAATAAAGTCAATGCAGTTTGGTTCGGCCAACATTTTCAATGAAAATTGAATCATAGCTGGATGACATAGCGATATTTTTAAAATACCGATATTTCCTGATATCAAAAACAAACATTTCATTCATATCGCTACAGACTTGACATGCGCTGTAACTCCGGAACAGCTGCCTCTCGCCACGAGCGCCATCTACCAGCCCATGGAAGCAAAGGCTAACACCGAGCCCCGGAACAGCTGCCCCTCGCCACGAGCGCCATCTGCAGCCGGAACCGGGCCTCGGAGCGCACGCGGCTCACACCTGGCCAAGCAGCGGGCTTCGGGGAAGCTGCGACTCATAAATCCACCTGGCAGAGGTGACGACGTGTCAACCTTTTGGAACATTTGGTGTACTTTCAACAATCAAGCACAGATTTCATGCTGAGTACCAACGACTGCCAGAGCATGAACCGCGCAACTCTGATTTGCTAAGACGATCTTGCCATAAAAAAGCTTTGGAAGGCCGTTCGAGGTTTTATGGGGCATTTATTCACAATCCCACCATATTACTTGAAATTAGTGGGAAGGCATTTCTGCGTTGTCAATCATTTATTGCGGCAATCAGGCTCCCCAGCACACACGAAGCACTCATAATAGTTTCACAACAACGCCGCGAGAGACAACAATGCCTCGTTGCAGGATGATTGCTGGCAAGGGGAGCTGTGAATGGGACTGTCCCGATTAGACCACTTGGCAACGCTTCTACGTGTACAGCTATACTGTATGCTGTAGACAACACACACACACCCTTTTAGCCGCATCCCCCATCATTAGGCAAAGACAGCAAGCGACACCAACTGCCTATTGTTGTATGTTTGCCTGAGAAGAGCAGGAAAAGCCTTCTGGGAGCGATTTGAGCCCACATACTTAGCAGTCTTGGTGCCAGTGAGACCACTTAAGGGCTCACTGACATGGTTTATCAACTTTGCTGGAATACGTTCTATATTGTTTGTAATTATGTTCTACGTTGTTCGTTTTTTAGAACACAAATGTTAAATGAGAAAAAATGACATTTTTGTACGTGGCGGCCTCCTTGGAATTGCGTTGGAGTTGCTCATCCTTCAATTATTCTTTTAAATCAGCTTCTTAATGAGCGCATTAACCCCCACCCCCACATTTAGCTGTGAAAGTAAGTTTTCTAACATGTATATGCTTTGAATGCTTGTCGCTACAGTGGCATGACTTACCGTGTTCTGTGGCAACTTTCACGCCTTTCTCCTCCTTTCGTCCTGTGTAGCACAGGAGTGGCATCCAACATGCGTTTATAGCGTACCTTCAAGCCAAACGCTTGTCGGAAAGGTGTTTCTCCACAGCAGTCTCAGTGAAATGAACGGGAGGCGGTGGTCCGTATCACATACAACTAAATTAGCACTTGCTTCTTCCGCCTGACATCCACAGCTCCACCTGGGGCTGCTCAGAGCACATGTCCGCTTACAATGCACCGTCCTCGGTCACGGCGGGTGGCTACCGTACTTGCTTTGTTCATTGTAGTCTAAACCTTCGTCTTTTGGAAAACAAAACAAACTTGCAGTGTGACTCAAACACTGAACAACACGGCCGCCGGCACGTACAAAAATGTAGTTTTTACTAATTTAACGTTTGCTTTCAACATTTTCTGGCTAAATATAATATAAATATTTGCTAATTAGTTACGTTATGACCAACTTATTCAATGATTTTTTTATATTCAATTTTGTTTAACGTCTTTTTATTGCATATGGCTGTAAGTGCTTTGCATGAAACAAATCTGTCAAAAGCACCCATCAAAGAGGTGCAGGGCAGGACAATGATCTGATTGGTTGAACCACAATGACGTATTTCAAATGATCAGGCATTAAAACATTGGTCATGGGAAAAAATGCTTTCAAATCATTCAGAATTTTATTAAAAATAAATCAATATAAATGTTATGAAATGTATTTTATGATATACTGAAGTAATTATAAATACATTTTTCATTAAATGTACACTGGTCACAAAATAAAGAAGTAATCATAGTTTTTTTTACATTTAATACATGATTTGAGTAGGGATGCTGCTATCAGGGTTTTATGCTGCTGATTCCGACACCGATCATCCAGAATAGAGATGATGATGGATTAACTTTACATTTTTCAATGTCTTTATGAAGAGTGCTATTGGCCAGGGCCGCCATTAGACAATTCCAAGCGCCCTTGGCCAATAGGTAATGTTCATTAAGCAACAACACACAAACGACAAGACATAATTAGCATAATGACAACAATACACACTTGAAAAAGTTAATACGTACCGGATGGACGTAATATCCACTTCCCTTTGGGACAAAACGAGCTTCAAACTAATCGCATTGCTTGTTTGTTTTAAAAAGACAAAATGTCTCTGTGGAAAAAAAAGTCACACTTGGGAGTCCGAAGACGAGAAGATAGGCGGATAACAACTAGCTAGCTAGTTAGCTGCTGTGGTAAGAGCTTGTCGCCCAGCTAGGCAAAGCGTGTGTACAAAGATGCAAGACAAGTCGAAGGCCAATAGGTTTGACAAGGGAGCAATCAAACACGCAGGCATCGATTGGCGTAGCCTGTGTCGAGCTGTCAAACTCAAACCATTGCTGCTTTCCAGCCTAGTGTTTGGTTGCCGCGGCAGTGATGTGTCGGTCGCGAACAAATCGGCTCTCAGAGCCGGTTCTTTGAAATGAACGACAGGAGCCGGCTAACGTGGTTGGGAGCCAATTGGGAGCCGATTAGTTTTTTCCTCGTCTTTAACCTCAATGAGCAGCTACAAAAATATATTATAAAACAAAAATATAAAACAAATGAAGTCAAAATCGGTCAAATCTCTTCATGCAAGTTTCTCATGAACGAATCGGCTCAAAGAGCACCACAGAGTGTTTAACCCTGGCCCTCCCCTGCTCAGTGTGGACTCGCCACACGTCTCTACAAATGAGATTTGCCTTGAACAGAAAAAAAGATGAGGAAAAAACAAATTGGCTCCCAATTGTCTCCAAATGATGCGAGCCGGCTCATCGAGCCGTTTCGTTCACCACTGACACATCACTCCTCAATACGGGAGTTGTCAACCCTACGTGACACAACACACAATGTACATTCATGTCATGTTTGTGTTTGTCGTAATATGAATTGTCACGTCGGCTTTGAAAGGCATTTATGTGCCGATCACGTGTTTTTACGGAACTCGGCCGATGCTATCGGAGCATCCCTAATTTCTTTGCTCCTTTAATTAATTTGCCAATATTTTCACCAATTGTGATGGTGCATGGAAGCAAAGTCATAAGAAATATCTACATTAAAGTGGGACAGAGGGACAAATGTTCAATGTTTCACATTTTATTTAGCTCCATTCCAACCCTTCAACTGTTACGTACCATTTCTGACTGAGTCGCTCACACACACACACACACACACACACACACGCCACACGCACACACGCACGGTGACATTACAAACATCATTTTATGCTATGTAACATACATAAAGACATGGCACATTTGTGCATCTGCTTTGTCGTGATTCATTTCATCAGCTGTGGGGAACAGAGAACAGAGCCTGAATGAGGAGCTTCTGAAAAATGAGAAGCAAACGTGTATGGAGCAGAGGGTGTTGGGCCATTGCGTTACAGAAGAGTGACGTGGAGGACAGATAGTGGTCGGGTAACCAGCTCGTGTTGTGTTGAAGCACAGAGCAAACACGAGGCCAGTCGCTTCAGCTGTTTTTGGCACCGTGTTTAAAGGACAATGCTGGAGGTACCCTGCATAGTTGGTACGCTGGTGCACAGGTCATTGCCTGGCACCGCGTCTTGACGTTTACGTATGACAAGTGCAACGTACACTGGCACCACCCAACGTGTTTGGTTATGAAAGGGAACACCTTCCAGGATAGCTGGGATTCCAAATTTCACATTTAGCATTTTTAGTCAAACTGTAGCATAAATGTCACAGTCCAATGACAATTTTCATTCAAACTTTTAAAACAATGACATTTGGAGATACATGCTTTTGATTCATTTGCTTTTAAAATATATTTTTATACCAAACCCCCCCCCATAAATGCATTGTGTTTTATTTTTGGGATTAAAAAAAATATATATACAGTATATGGAGATACATACTATTAAATATATCAGACAGCAACAATACAGATTGACTGATGCTTTTTAAAACAGATTTTGATATCCAGCTTTGGAGAAATCTTCAAACTGAGTCAATTATTCAACAACTGTTTTTGGTGTTTTTGGATAAAGGTTTTCAAAACGCGAAATATGGAGATACAGTGTTCCCCCGTTTATCGCGGGGGATAGCTTCCCAAAACAGCCTGCAATACGTGAAATCCATGAAGTAGCCAACTTTTTGTGAGATGATCAGCATCTTCCTCTGCCTTTTTGGTGCAGAACGTTTCATCAACACTGTGAGGTTTGTCGGAGAGGAAACGTGCAAACAAACAGCGTTCAGAGTCACATGCGGTTAGCTTCTTTGCCACAAAGGAGACTGACAGCCGCGGTGCAGACAGAAGAGAGAGAATAGAGAGACACCGCCGGCACAGAGCTACGACACTCAACTTCCCACAATGCAATTCTTCTTAAAGGGCCAGGCTCGGCCTGTAACGGCGCTCATAAAATTACACACAGGAAAAAAACTGCGAAACAGGGAGTCCGCGAAAGGTGAACCACGATGGCACGAGGGAACACTGTACATGCTTTTCATTGGACAGCAACAAAGCAGACGTGAGCGTAAGATTGGTCTGCTTTTTACAATACATTTTCAATCTATTTTTTGTGTCATTAAAAACTAATGGACAGCATGTATGTCC
The DNA here is from genome assembly GCF_027744805.1 of Dunckerocampus dactyliophorus. Classification (NCBI taxonomy): domain Eukaryota; kingdom Metazoa; phylum Chordata; class Actinopteri; order Syngnathiformes; family Syngnathidae; genus Dunckerocampus; species Dunckerocampus dactyliophorus. Next base: position 2,862,717 of record NC_072830.1, read on the forward strand.
ACACTTTTTGAGTCCCAAAAACAAAATGAAACATGCTAAATGTCACGTTATTTTCATTTAAAAATCAAAAACTTGCGAAATTCTGATGTTTTTGCATGAAAATGAAAAACTTGCATAATCCACATGAGGTTTTTCATATGTCCCGTCCCGTCCCGCCCCGTCATTATTCCATTGAACACGAACGCTGTTGTGATTTTGGCAAACAGAGTAGAATGACAGTGAACACCACATGGAGATGATATACTTGGCAAGGAGGGAGTCCAGTCTGAGTTCATGTCCTGACTCCAACTCCAGTTCACATTTGAGACTGCAGTCCACGCCTTCCATTAACGAGCTGCGTAGTTTTTGGTTGGACACTGGTCAACGTCGTGTGTTGATGATCGAGGAGCACAAGAACGTCACGTTATTGTTGTTATTGTTGCTCCGCTCTCCCACAGTCAAGCCAGTGTTGTCCCGCAGGAAGTTCTATTGGACGCACACGTACTTCTTCCACCACGACCTCGAGAGCATCTTCATCTTATCGGCCGTGCTGCGCACCTTCTCCCGCCGCACTCGCCTCTCAGAATTCCTCAAGCCCACGGCGATGGCGGCGTCAAACACCTCCTTCAGGTTCTTCTGCGTCAGGGCCGAACATTCCACGTATGTCACCGCCCCCATCTTGTCGGCCAGCGCCCTGGCGTCCTCCTCGGCCACGGGTCTCTCCTTCCGCCTGGCCAGCTCGATGAGGACCTTGACGTCCTGCCGCAGGTCGCACTGCGTGCCCACCAGGAGGATGGGCGTGAGGGGGCAGCGCCGGCGGATTTCCGGGACCCACTTCTCCCAGACGTTTTGGAAGGACGCCGGGCTGACCACGCTGAAGCAGAGCAGCAAGGCGTCCGTGCGACTGTAGCAGAAGTGGCGCAGCTTGTCAAACTCGTCCTGATGGAGACACAGACGCTTATTGACTTAAAGAAAGGTAGACAGCAATACTTCCTGCAGTTGAATCACTACATACTGGGTGCTTGCACCAGCGCCCAACCTGGACATGTTATATCAATCAATCAATGCAACTGCTCCTCCCACCAGTTATTAAGGATAACCGCCATCTCGCAAAATTGAAATACATTTTAAAAGCTTGAAAAAATGCACACGCAAAGTCCATGCTTGCTTATGTAAGAGACCATTTTGATATATCATTAAAATGACTGCGATTGCTCCTCCCACCAGTTATTAATTATAAGCACCACATAACATAAGAGAAATACATTTAAAAAACCTGAAAAAAAATGCACCCACTTAAAGTCCATGCTTGCTTTTGTACGAACACACGTAGCAGTATCATTAAAATGACTGCGATTGGTCCTCCCACCAGTTATTAATGATAACCGCCACCTCGCATAATTGAAACACATTTTAAAAGCTTGAAAAAATGCACACGCAAAGTCCACGCTCGCTTATGTACAAGAACATTTTTGATATATTATTAAAATGGCTGCAATTGCTTCTCCCACTAGTTGTTATTGATAACCTCCACCTTGCACAAAAGAAGTAAGAAAGCCAACGGCACGCTCGCTCTGGCATCAACACATGCATTTAATGTACACGTCACATAATTAATGTGTGCTATTAATGATAACTGCCACCTTGCGTCATAGAAATCAACACAAACATTGGAAATAATTCACAAAAAGGTCCACTTGCTCAGGCGTCAACACATGCATGCATGCGATGCGTCATCTAATTAATGCAATCACTCCTCCCCACTAGTTATTGATGATAAGCGCCACCGTACATAATAGAAATAAACACATGCGTGCGACATCGACGCGATGGCTCCTCCCACCAGGTATCAATGGTAACCTTTCTTGCATCATAGAAATGAAGGGAATCATGAGAAATAATCCATACAATGAGCACTAAGGAAGCCATCTGTCTCTGTGAGAAGCACCAATACCCTTAAACTTGGCACAAACCACTCCTCCTTGCCCTAATCCCTCTTTTCCTCCAGTCTGTCCGCAGTCCTTCCAGTCTTAACCTGCATCTGCACCCCCATACTCTACCAAACTGCATAAAACAGCGTTTGTGGACTTGAATCTGCTCCTATCCGCCCGTGCATGTCAACGTGTGTGTTGCAGCTTGTGTGGCGTATTAGTGGTTCAGTACACAAGTGGCAATGCCTGGCAGGCTTTGGAATATCAAATGCGCTGCTTCCAGGGCAGGGTTCATTGGAGTTGGATTATGAAACAAGCCTGCATGTCACAGAGAGCATCAAAAAACAAGCATGACTGCTAGACTGGAGTATGGAAACATTACACACAGAAAGTTTTTCCATATCGGTGGACCAAGATTTGTGCTTCAGGTGAAGTCCGACACAAAGAGACGTGGAATTCTGCTGTCCATACAGATCACATTTGCACCAAAAATGTAATTAAACCGAAGGCTTGGTGCAGCCTAACGTCAAATAATACATAGCTAGGCACAAAATGAGTCATCATCTGGACACATGTTGAAGTGATTATGAGAATTTGTATTAGAATTTGAATTTGTCTAACAGAAAAACATACTTTACAAAATTCTATATGTTTTAAGTCTGTAAAAGCCCTCACCTTACACTTGATACACTTTTCTCAGACAAGCATTAACATTTTCTCACATTTCTCTCTACGGGGTTGCGCACAATAAATGAAGTGACTCATGGATGTTTCACTCCTCTGGCTGTGCCTCTTCGTCCTGGTTCGTCCGTTTGGCTGTAACGTTTTTGTATCCTTGTTAAAATGGTTAATGGCTTCTTCTTCTAGTGTTTATTGGCGGTTAGCAAGCAGCTCACATGGTTAGCTAGTTTGCTAGCAAACATTGACCACAACAGGAAACAGCGCAAAGGAGACTGACAATGGTCTACAGCCAATCAGGATGCACAACACAATGTGCGGGTTCTCCCTTAGCCAGTCAGGACTGTCATGGCTCGTACAGGCGCATAAACACATACTGAGACGAGGTGGCAGGACGACATCTTTACTGCAGCCGCACACGTCTTCATTTCTCACATGAGCATACATCACCCTCTGCTGGTAGCAGTAGGACATACAATAACAGACTCATACAACAGAGCACCCATAGATGGCTCTAATACACCACAAGGACACACAACACAATGCACGTTCAGACGCTGTTAAAAATAAAAACATGCAAAATTGCACTTAAAAAAAAATTGCAAAAGCACGATGTAGCGAGGGAACATGGTACTATACCCTACTCACTTCACACTGCATTTAAAAAGAAACAAATGTCCATGTGCAAAATGATTCAGCTCATTCAATACAGACATATAATATACAATGCATTCAAACATCCCTACAATGCATAACCTTCTGCACGCTACGCTCCTCCACTTCCTCCCTGCGGTCGAGTGTGTTTTTACATGCAAAAGATCCATGCCGAGCTCTTATCAAATGCACTTCTGCTACCTTGTAGCCGTTTTTATGGCTTAAAAATGCTCTAAAAGTGACATCTATTACTGTAGTGTGCACTTTCATCATCAACTCTTTTTGCCTCTTGCACAAATAAAATGCAAAAGACGTAAAAGATCGGGCGTCAGTGTTCGTAAAAACATATAAATACGCCTTTGGTATTGAATGATTTCAAATCTGTCACTAACAACTTTTTTATGTCGTTTTCCAGTGAAAAGACACACATTCAACATATCCAAATCTGGCCAGGGTATGGAGCAAAGTATATCTAAAAATTATTTTTTGGATTATTTCTTTATTTTATCACACTTTCATAATGATTTTGTCATGTTTTTTTAATATAATTGATGCTCTAGTCCAGGGGTTACTGTCAGGCTTCTGTTGGCCAAGCCATGACAAAACGACATCAGCAAAATCAACTGTCCTCTCTGCACGCACACCTACACACACACACACACACACACACACACACACACACGTCACGCTCACAGCTTCACACAATGTCAGAAATGACATCACGAAGGTCTACACATTCTGTAAATGCTAGGTCGCTACAGTATCCTTGAGCATGTTAATGGATCTGCCTCTATGAAAGCGACAGTACGCTAACCCAAACGGCAACAACAACACACCTTTGTTTGTGCTTTGGTGCTGGTACTGACCCACCACCAGTACGTGACACGATTCTGTCTCACTTTCTTCAGTAATGGAAGGTGAGAACGTGAAGAAATATCCACATCCACGATACCCGCTTCCACCAGAGCCCCTACCAGAGCTTATAGTCCGTTTTTTCTAAAGGGTTGTTGGTGTTTACATGGCCGTGCGCAACCGGGCTATTGCTGATATTCCGGTTCTGATAGGATTATTTGACTGCATGCAAACGTACTCAGTGTGTACTCAGAGTAATCGGGCGGTGGTGGTGCGTCGTCAACTCACCTGTCCTGCGGTGTCGCACAGCTGTAGTCGAACCGGGCTCCCGTCCACTTGAACCACGGCTGTGGGAGTAAAAACAAGAGGATAAATTAACTCTTTATGCACGTACTAGAAGATTTTCTAGTGCAACCAAAAGGCTGCCTGTTTAAAAACACACACACACACACACACACACACACACACACACACCCACACACACACACACACACAGCAGTGTCTGGCCCACCCAGCCTGCTAGCTGGTTGGTTATGTCAGCGGCTGGGATGACTTTGTTCTCCTCTGCCATGTTTTGACAAAGGCCATTCCAAGGATGTGTAGTAAAGTTGGGGGGGGGGGGTTAAAAACAAAAGCAGATTTTGTTTATTCACCGACTCTTCCACTGGGCCTCATTTTCACGTTGGAAAAAGTGGATGAGTCATCAGGGTTGCACGATGGGGTCATTTGTTCTTCTTAAGACAGGAGGGAGCACCATGCAAGACCAACATGGAAACATTTAGCATGTGTCCATGGGGGAGGGGTGGCTGCATGTCGGACCTGATCAAAGCCTCGTCATGGAAAGACCGACACCGGCTGCTAACTCGTTTTTGGAGTTTATCTATCGAGATTAGGTGAAGAGTTGTGCCCTTTGTGTGGAAGTGATTGATGAATTGCATCTTGAAGCCACTGAGGTCCAATGGAGTGCACTACTTGCTGCAACCAGCAGAGGCGCTGTTGACTCCTTCAGTCAACTAGCTCGCAGCCCCATGAAGACCAACATGTCCGCTACAGGAAGCTGAAATACATATACGCAGATTTCCACTACCACGAAAACTGTCATGCAAACAAAAAGAAACAGAGAGTTGTTCTCTGACTCTGTGGCTTATTTTGAGCAATTCTGGTTACTTTTATTCTACAGGGCGGTCATTTAACTCATTCAAATACGTGTTTATACGTTTTTATAATGATGATCCCAAAGACGTATTTATATGTCTTGATACGCGAGAGGCAAAACGAGGTGATGACGCACGTGCAGACTAATGGATGCCACTTTTAAGCCATAAAAACGGCCACAAGGTGGCAGAAGAGCATTTGATAAGAGCGTGGCATGGATCTTTTGCTTGGAAAACACCCGCGACAGCAAGGAGGAAGTGGAAGAGCGTGGAGGAGTGTAGCGTGCAGAAGCTTACGCATTGTAGGGCAATTTGACCACATATATACACACACACACACACACACACACACACACACACACACACACACAGTTTAGTTCCAAATGTGAAAATTGTAGATAGTTTATGATGTTATATTTGTAAATACATTTTTTATTTTGATGTTCAACAAGTCCTTTTTTGTGTTGTTTATGCTGTGGTATTTGTGTCAAAGAGAAAGTTATGCTTGAAATGTATCTTTTCACAAAAAGCTGCTTTTCTCCCTTTTGAAGGTGGGAACTGGTATTTTCCTGAAACTTACCTATGTTCTACTGCTGATTACTAAAGAACGCAAAAAAGTAGAACCAAACCTTTTTTTTTCTGATGAAAGTCTAATCTTTCTTTTGGTAGGTTCCACGTTTATGTAGCCACAGAACACAATATTGTGTGTGCCTTGAAAGATCAGTCCAAATGGTCTCAAATGGCCGCCACTGAAGGGGTTGTCTTTTGAAAAACATCTGGGATTGAATGAGTTAAGTAACAACTGGCAGGTGGAGCAATCACATGAATTATATTTCACATCTATGTTGCGTGTGCATGTGCCTGTTTGTGAGCAAACACATCATGGGCTTTAATTTGATGGATTATTTTGAGTCTTTCTATTGATTTATTTTCTTATTATGGAAGGTACCGGTTGTCGTGAATAACCGAACCGGCTAGAAGAGCCATTGCCTTTGACTTTGTGGACTATTAGGAGTTTTTCTATGTATTCCTATGATGTACGATGATGGTTATCATGAATAACAGGAGTTAGGAGTACGGTGACCTTTGATTTTGTGGATGATTACAGGTATTTCTATTCATTATCTTGAATAACTGCTGGGAGGCTTATGTGAACATTCATGCTGAGCCCAGGCAAACCTCGTCCAAGCGTGCTGGGGGTCAGGAAAGTGCATGAGTTCAAAGAAAGCGGGTCCCCAGGCGCGACACAGACTGAATAGAAATGATGCTCTGCTGCCCTAAAGTAAGCCAACGCTTCCATTGTGTAATCGTTTCCCAATCCTTTGACATATGATACTCCTTCAATAAAGCGCTCCTCCTTATCATCTCCGGCTCGCTTTTCAACGCTCCCTTGGCTTTCTGCCACCTGTGGTGTTGCATAACTCCTCGCAACTTCTTTAAAATACTCATTCACGGTGGGTCATGGCGAGAAATGACATCACCACCAAGCGCACAATCAGTCTCTGTCAGAAGGGACGTCAAAGAAAGACAATGCGAGCTTGTGAGCGGCTGGGACAGATGCGTCCACTCTGCCGCAGTGTCAAGGCTGACCACAACAAGGCTGAGTTGTGCAAGTCACACAGCGCCTTTTGTGGCCTGCGTTCCCACACTTCACCGTCCTTTATGGGATTTGTGGCATCCCAGTTGGTTTTAAAGCGCATTAGCACACACGCATTTATGAAACGGGGCAAGTCTGTTTTGTGCACGAGTGGAAAATCGGCAACATTTTGGAAAGAATATACGGCACAATTCAAGAAATCACACATCTAAAGCCGCACAAAACACGTTGTCAAAGGATTCAATGCTTTTTCTTGGACTTTTTTTGACACTTATTCCAAAAGACAAGAATATACACAGGAAGTTACATTGACTACGTGTTTTTGCTGGTCGACCATTGTGCTACAAATGATCTGCGATATTCGATTTTATGGGCAACATTTTTTTTGGACAAATTCTTCATTAATTATTCACATTTGAACCACTAGATGGTACTCGAGTATAGTGTACAGTCTACCTGTGTGGGCCACATTAGCTTGACACAGACGTAGCCGGTATGTATGTTTTTGCAGTACAGCCAACGACACCGTCTGTGAGTGTGCACCATTTTGCACTGTTTTGTTTATATTTGCCGACCAAACGCCTCAGTAAGCCTTGTCTGTCGCGACGAAGGCTCCGCTGCCCGAGCACCTCCATTGGTACTTTTTTTTTCCCCCAGTTGAGAAAACTGTCCGTGTTGGTCATCTGTGTTCATGTAAATATTCCCACACTGTGGCTGTGGCATTCATCTTAAAAACGATGGCCTTTGTGCCGCCATGATTGTTAGCGTATGCTGGCTCACGAAGCTAACTGCTTCTAGGGTGGTAGCTAGTAGCCCCGCCTCTACACAGGAGGGTTCACTCTCTCTGTTGGTTCCACTATAGAACCAATGCGCGCAGACAGATGCAGAGTGAACCGTCTGGTCATCCAGCCTGTGTGGCACAGAGAGACGACAAAGTCAAAGCTGATACTGTTTGTGTGAATATCGTGTTTTGGCTAAAACACAAAGATAATAGGTCTACTTTCATGGATGACTAAGGAAATTCCAAAATATTCACATTTGAGAGGCTGGAACCAGAGAAAACTCTGTTTTAACTTACCTGTGCAAAGGTGTTCCCTTTCCGTTGGCTTTCTTACTATACCCATCCAACCGCTATTCTCGTTTTACATTGGTTCACTTCTTTTTACACTTGTGTGACAGCTGTTAAAAAAAATCTCACTTGTGGCAGGGAATCTGTTTCAACTCATGTATGCACACTTCACTTTTTCTTGGGCTTCCCGCACACCTAGCCAACTGCTAGTCTCGTTTTACAGTGGTTCACTTCTTTTTACACTTGCGTGACAACTAAATGTTTACAAAACAATGACACTCATGACAAGAAAATCTGCTTTAACTCACATGGGCAGACATTTTGCTTTTTCTTTGGCTTCCTGGCTACACCTACCCAACTGCTGCTCTAGTTGTACAGTGGTTCACTTCTTTTTACACTTGAATGACCATGAAGCATGTTAAAATGTTACTTACAACATCACCCATACAGCTAACAAAGACAATATGGGAGAAATTACCCCCAGACTTGAACAAGTAAAGCCAGAGGACACCCTGGACGTGACGATGAGGTGGACATCGGTAAATCATTGTCACAGCACAAGTCAACACTGATAGCAAAGTGGAAAAGTGGACTGATTCCAAATAGAAACATGGCAACCACATCAGGGAGAACACATCCACATAGAGCTAGCAGGATAAGCAAACACACCTTATTACTGTTATTATTTCTATTCTGGGACATGAAGACACTTGGGCGGGTGCTCTGAAGGTGTCAGACAGGTAGAAACACATTCATTAACTTCACTGAGATGGAGGAACGTCTTCTGGGAGCTTTATTGCACCACAGTAACTCATTAAAATGTATCTTTAAGGCCGGGGTGTAACAGAACAAGAAATGAAAGGATGTTGGGGCAACTTTTCAATGTAGGTTATGCTAAGTGACCCCCAGGCGACACTTTGCCCTTGCTTTAAGAGTAGAATTGATCTGCATACCCATGCTAGCAAAGATTCACAAACTATTCCACTAAACGTTCACTTTATAGTCATATTTCATTCACTGAATGCATTTCGCTCACCAGAAAAGTCGTCAAAAGCAGTGGGGACGTATTTAGTGGGGTAGCCATTGGTGGTGTAGCTGACCACCAGGCTCGTCTTGCCCACAGCACCGTCTCCGAGCAGCACGCACTTCAGTAGCCGCTCTTGCCCTCGCCCCGGCCGGGCTGGCTGGGCTTTGTGCGGCGGCACCGGTGGAGCCATGGTGGTGGTCCTTGGTGGATATTCCATGGAGACTGGAAGAGGGGCATTCAATTCATAAGCCAGTTCTTCTCCGACACCGCGATTCCACCATGAGAACGGCTTAAAGCGACTTGTTTTATGTCAAATAGTGACAATTTCTATCCTTTTTTAGCTAAATTGCCGCCGCTGCTGTACATGACGACCTCCGCCAAAGATACTTTACTATGAAGGGGCGGGGTCAGTCTTGCTTTTATACCGTGTTAAGCCCCGCCCACTTCTCCTTGGCGTGCAGTGGTGCAAGCTGTCACGTTTTGGATCACAGTTATTAAATTGCAACAAGAGAGGGAATAAAATACCGGAGCACAGAACATTTTGTGATAAGCCACCACTGTTTATGACCTGTCATTTCAGGTGCTGCCAATGTTAATATAAAACTGACATTTTGATTGCTTCTACGCAGGCCTGTGCGTGCAAGAACGTCTCGAATGACCGTTTTAAACGTACACTTACAGATTCTCACACACACCGACGTATTTTAACACAGCCAAGGAACAACTTGATCTTATTGCGGATCACGGCATCGTTCCGAGTTTACGATAGCAAATTTAAACTAGTTTTGTTGTTGCTAGGACATGTTGACTACTGGGCCTTTGTCGCCCTCTTGCGGCTACGAGTGCTAACTGATGTGTATATTGTGTATTTTGCACACACGTCACTACCAAAATATCAGTTTAACAAAATTTGTCACAGCAAGTCTTCCAATAATAAATATAACATTTTAGTGAGTTGCAATTTTATGAAATGTAATACTTTCATAGGAGTTATGTGGGAGGTATATTTTTACATTCAAGAGAATGGGATACAGTACCTGTACTAGGAAATCCACATCCACATAAAAAGACCACTGCATCTTGTCGCCCTCTGGTGGCTGAAAGGCACAACTGACCCAAGAACACCATCAGGGAAACACTTTTTCCATCGACAAACTTAAAAAAATATACAAATACGGTATTTATATATCTCTTTTCTAACAATTTATTATTATTTATTTTAATTTAATGTATTATTATTACATTATTATTATGTATTACAATTGTTATAGCCATCCACTTTCACATTCACACCTATTGTTAATTGGTATGGAAGGTCTCCAATTAATGTAACATTAGGTTGTTCTAATTGCAGTATTTTATGTATCATGTAGATTCTTTTTTATGAATTCCAGATGATTGTAGTAAATAATTTTTTAACTGAAATTGTAGGCATATAACATTTGTGAGACAACCGTATGATCTGCGTTGATTAAAAACATTACATGTATTATTTTATCATTATCATTATCTGTATTTTGTGATTGGATGACAAAAAAAGACACATTGCATACATAATAAAAAATGAAGTTGCTATAGCTTTAAGGAAAGTAAAGATGAGGCTTTGTGTTCAATACAACACTTTCACTATCGTATGAGATGATTATGTTCATCGGGATGCAAACTTAAAGGAGACTTGTACTTGTTGGGTGACTATCCTGAACAATTTTTATTATTTCTCAAAGTGATTTTCACCTCCAAGATAACCGTTGTCATGTCATCGCAAAGGCATCATACAAAAGTCTATGGCTAAAAGAAGGGAAGTGGTTCCTATGACGAGGGCCAGCAAACATTCAGGAGTTATTGGCATTATATAGACTAAGAAAGGCACCTGCTCTTACATCTCCTCTAAAGTAAACACATCAATGTCTTCTTTTAACTACAATGAAAACACATTTCATTGATGGTCAAAATGTGATGGGAGGAAAAAGGAAATAAAAAGTTGAAAAAGAAAGATGAAGTGACTTTAATTGCTTGTTACACGTTCATTTACCGCTCTCAAACACGCACGCACACACACACACACACACACACACTCAGTCATGACAATGAATAACTAAATGAATGACCCCTGTATTTTTTGTTTTTAGGTTCCACCCTAACACCTCACCTCCCTTTCCTAACTTTGGTAAGTTTCCACTTCCTTCCATTTGGATGACAGCTTTTCAACTGTCACTTTTGGACATTTAAACCCCACATGTAAGTTATGAATAACTTCAACACAGTTAATAGCACATAAAAGTACCGCATGTAAACCCTCCAGTTAAGTAAACGCCTCCCCGTCCCCCACTCCTGGTCTGGTGGAGCTCTCAGACTGCTGGGTAAGACATCGCAGTGATGGCCCGCAGCTTCTTCTTCCTCTTCTTCAACATTGACATCCGTGAGAGTTTATTGGCCTTTAGGCTTGGCAACGCCCGGGGTCGTGTCGGGAGGAGGGCCGCCACCATGGGCCAGTCTTTGTAGACTGTGGGAGACATACGGGTTTTCACAATCTCATGAAGGAAAACCCCCCTTCCAGCATGGACATGATACCACATCTGATCCACACCATGCACAGGCTTCGCTACACATCTTAAAATAAAGCTCGAGACATCAGTGTCCTCCTGTTACACTCTCTTAATGTTACGTTGTTGTATATGCGACGCTGAAGTTGGCTTCCGATTGGGGGAAATTGAGGTCTAGCCCTAGTGGTTTTCAAAGTGGACCAGGTCTAATATGGCTCAACGGCTGACGACACAGATAAATGTACCTTTACTGGATTTTCACAAATGGAATAAAGGTTTCATAAATAACTAATTGTGTTTTTAGGAATCTTTGGGGTTTGCAGATTAATCCAGTCCAGATTTGAGAAGACTAGGTCTCATGGTTTTTGAAGTGGACCAGGTCTAATATGGACTGGTGTTTAAAAAAAAAACGACGAAATGTGCCTTTATTGCATTTTCACAAATCAAATAAAAGTTTCACAAAAACAATAGCGACTGTCAGTTAAAGGCAATGTCTTACCTAAAATAGCTATAATGGTTTCACATTAAGAAGTGTCACAAAAAAACAGACCACCAGGAAACAGACTAAACTGCTGGTTACGCCCGTTCTACCTTACAACTTCCCTCAAGTGGCGAATCGGAAGCCAACTTCAGCGTCGTGTTGTATGATATCTGGCATCTACTGTGTTTGACAAGGGCACAGCTCCAGTGTATATGAAAAAAGTACACAATCGTGATTCTTGGAGAGACACACTAAGGGACCTCAGGGCTGCCCACGTAAACTCGCTAGCTAGCGAATAATCGCAAGCGAACTAGCGACACAATTTCGACAAATTGTTAAGGTATGTTTCAAATACACACATTCTAAACAACTGATTTATATGTTGAAATTAGCACTTCAACATGATACAAACGAGCTACATTAGCGTTAGCAAGTGACTTACCGGAGGACAGCTATTGACGGCGCACCAATTATCGCAATGCATTCTGGGACACGTAGTCACATCAGTGACGCACTTGCTACACAAGCACTATCTGACCATTTTTGACAGAAACTCTGGCCTACGGTTCAAATAAACAATTTAGCTGCTTTTCATACAATGAAATGATTTCTACTACAAAGCATAAAACGTGATTAAAGCAGACAAAAAAAGGATAGTTTGTTTCCGTTTTGCCACAAGATGGCGCTGTACTCACAAGTCCTTAACGTTGTCAATTTGGGCCTGGATTTTTGCAATCACCCGGTCCACTTGCTCCTAAAATATTATGAAAAAAACATGTATACACAAAAAATTACATACAAAACAAACTGAACGAACGTGTTCAATAAGCAAATAAAGTTTAGGACACTGGGGTTAAAAGGGATCACCTGACGCTGACGGTAGAAAAGCGGCAAAGAAAAGAGAGCGATCACACCTGCAAAGGGAAGAAAAAAAAAATGTATAAAAAAAAAAAGACAAATTGAACTAGTTAACAAATGAATGACTTTCTGGGGTGAGGTGTTACCTATGATGAGGAGGGTGAGGCCATTGCACAGATCCCCAAGGTATGTGATAAGGTACAGCAGAAACAGCAGCTAAACGAGAACAAACAGTTTAGTTCTCAACATTACTTACTTGCTTAACACGCTTGAGCCAAGCTATCAATTCCAAAAGCGCTTCTAGTGACATAACGTGACACAAAAATAGTAGTGGCATCAATGGTGACGGTTTCTCCCTTCATCTGCCAGCCACTGTCACTGCTATAGAAGAACTCCATCTTATCCCGCGCCATCTACCCATGCCTCCTGCTCCTCCGCCGCCTGCTTGTCATGTCACATTCCCAACAGGTCAGGGTTGACTGTAAGGTCCTCAGGTTTAGGCTCATGTAGCTCACACACACTCTAATTACTGCTAATGTCCTGCAGCCATCTCCATGTACACAGCATGCGGACTCAATATAGAAAGAAAGATGGACTACTTGCTCGTAGCTACAGCTACAAATGCCTTAGTTGCAGGTGACCACACTGTATCCCAATCGACATCTTGTCGAAAATGTCATATAGGGGCATATAACGCAACTAGATGAGCCCTCATGACGCAAAAAAAGAGAACAAATCTCGAAAAAAAGTGAAAATATTGTGTTTGTCCATCTGTTTGTTACATAGTAGACTACTTCCTGGTTCATGGAGAACAACAGACAGGCCTCTACCATTTGCCTTATGGGGAACATGGAACACTTATTGTGAAAATGTGCCACCGATCTACTCCATTTTGTAAAAATCGCTTGTGTAGTGTTTGCGTAATCCTATCAACTAACAACAACTAACTAACTTCCACACATGGTGGAGACGCCGTATTGGCCCGAATATAAGAACGCTGTAACTCTTAGACCAGTGTTTCCCATACATCCATTTATTTGTGGCGGGCCGCCACTAATTCATTTTGACCGCCACATGTCAATTTGGCGCTGCCTATTAAAAATTCTCAGAGCTTATGCACGTGTTTGCCGAGGCTCTTATCCCAAAAAGTCCCCCAAAAGTCAATGCAGATGCATCATGATGCAAATGAGGGGACGATGACGTCATCTATCCTAAAATAGGGCAAAATACTGTAAGTATTCCACGTTATCATTTTTCCTTTACATCCCGTTATTCACATATGCCACGTAACAAGAGTTCAGCGGTGGACAAACGGCTATAAGTACTAAAAGTTTAATATGAACATGTTCCTTTCTAAATCTCCTGGTGTCACATGACTCCCACAAATACGTCACGATGAGTGACAGTTGCCGGCAGTGACAGCGGCCAAATTTAGCGAGCCAGCGCAATGAGATGGGCACTGCTGTCGCACCCAATGATGGAGGGCATCGCCGCGGATGGCGTGGCAGATGAATGTGAGAGGACGTCCGATTTAGAGGATGCAGACATGCGCATCAGCCAGCTTTTCTCACCTTCAGAGATTCAAAGAGGTTTCCGACAAAAAAGAGTCTTTTCAGACTGTCCACGGCAGACAGAGTCGTGACGATGAGTTTCTGCATGTGCAGGTCCGTCTGCTCGCCGCTCAGGCTGATGTCCTTGTCCAGGTAGGACCTGACACACACATGCATGAAAAGGACACAATCACAAACTGGCACGTTGCATAATTACCGCTACAGGTGGTCCTCTGGTTACGCACAAGTTCCTTTCCTAGACTTTGACCTAAGTCAAGTTTTTGTCTAAGTCACTCACGCTGTACACAGAACACATGAAGGACATAAAATCCATCCACTTATCCAAGGTGGGGCCATGGGGTCAGCAGCCTAAGCAGGGAAGCCCAGACTTCCCTCTCCCCAGCCACTTCGTCCAGCTCCTCCCGGTGTATTCCGAGGCGTTCCCAGGCCAGTGGGGAGACATAGTCTCCCCCGAGGTCTTCCCTGAGGTCTCCTACCAGTCGGACGTGCGCTGAACACCTCCCCAGGGAGGCGTTCGGGAGGCATCCTGACCAGAAGCTCGAGCCACCTCATCTGGCTCCTCTCAATGCGGAGGAGCAGTGCTTCTACAAAGAGTTTCTCCCGAATGACAGTGCTTCTCACCTTATCTCTAAGGGAGAGCCCAGCCACCCTACAGAGAAAACTCTTTTAGGCCGCTTGGACCCTCCATCTTGTCCTTTCGGTTACGTACCAAAGCTCATGACCACAGGTGAGGGTAGGAACGTAGATCCACCACTAAATTGAGAGCTTTACCTTTGGGCTCAGCTCTCTCTTCACCACAACGTATGATGCAGAGTCCGCATCGCTGCAGACGCTGCACCAATCCGCCTGTCCATCTCGCTTTCCATCCTTCCCTCACTCGTGAACAAGACCCCGAGGTACTTCAACTCCTCCACTTGGGGCAGGATCTCATCCTCAACCCGGAGATGCCACTCCACCCTTTTCCGGGCCAGAACCATGGACTCGGACTTGGAGGTGCTGATTCTCATCCCGGCCGCTTCACACTCTGCTGCCAACCGATCCAGTGAGAGTTGAAGGTCACAGCTCGGTGAAGCCAGCAGGACCACATCATCTGCAAAAAGCAGAGACCCAATCCTGCAGCCACCAAACCAAAACCCCTCAACGTCCTGGCTGCACCTAGAAATTCTGTCCATAAAAGTACTCAACAGAATGGGTGACAAAGGGCAGCCCTGGCGGAGTCCAACCCTCACTGGAAACAGGTCCGACTTATTGCGAACCAAACTCTGACACCGGTCATACAGGGAAGGAACAGTCCGAATTAGCTGGTCCGGTACCCCAAACTCCCAGAGTACTACCTACAGGGTTCCTCAAGGAACACAGTTGAATCCCGTCTCCAAATCCACAAAACACATGTAGACTGGTTGGGTAAACTCCCATGCACCCTCAAGGACCCTGCTGAGAGTGCAGAGCTGGTCCACAGTTCCACCACCAGGACCAAAACCACACTGCTCCTCCTGAATCAGAGATTCAACTATCAGGTGGATCCTCCTCTCCAGAACCCCTGAATAGACCTTACCAGGAAGGCTGAGGAGTATGATCCCACCATAGTTGGAACACACCCTCCAGTCCCCTTTTTAAAAAGGGGGACCACCACTCCGGTCTGCCAATCCAGAGGTACTGCCCCCGAGGTCCACAAGATGCTGCAGAGTCGTGTCAACAAAGACATGCCAAGGCATTAAATACAGAAATAAAATGGTAAATGACACAGTAATAGCAAATAAAAGCTAACCTTTACATCTCAATCACCGCACTGCTTAGTTATTACTGTTGCTTTCTTAGGGGCGGATCCTTTAACATGCTGAAGGATACTGTAGCAACCTGTCTGTGAATGTGACATGAGCCATGGCTGTGTGTGTGTGTGTGTGTGTGTGTGTGTGTGTGTGTGTGTGTGTGTGTGTGCTGGAGGAGGACGGCTGCGTGCAGAGAGGACAATTTGCTGATGTTGTTTTGTTTTTGCGTGAGCCGCACCTAGTGTGTTCTTCCGAGGTACAGTAACTACTTCTCCGGCAAATCTTTGTTTACAAACCAAAATAAAGTTTTTAAGAAATTATGGGAGCGAAACGAACCACGAAACAACGTAAGCAAAGGTCCGCCTGTATACAGTAGTCCCTCGTTCATCGCAGTTAATTGGTTCCATACCTGACCGTGATGAGTGAATTTCTGCAAAGTAGGATTCCTTATAAATGAAAATTTTTTTCGTGTTAGAGCATAGAAAACCTGTTTACCACCTTCTAAATACAGTTTATAACATCATTAGAGCTCTCTAGACAGGAAATAACACCCCTACAGTCACCTTTACACTCTATTTATTTATTGGTATTAATGTCTCTTCTGTTGTTGCTTCATTTATTGGTATTTATGTTTCTGATGTTCTTATTCATTTTCTTGTGTTTTTCTTTCTTTTTTTGGGAGAATGAACAGAACAAGAATTTCATTGCACAGCAGAACTACCTGTTTTACTGTGCATATGACAATAAAACCCTTGAATCTTGAATCTATTACCCAATACAGCAGACATAACAAGACTCGTGCTTGTGTGTGTTACTATAAATGCATTCCCTACGGGACATTGCATTCCCCATAAAAACATAGCCCGTGTTTTATGAGGGATTTTGATTAGGGATTACTGAGTTAATTCAAACCCGCAACAAAAGCCTGTTGTTCCGGCGATCATGTCTGGCGTTTGTGCTTACAGCACAGACTGACACCTAGACACCGGTGTAGAATACTTTTATCAACATCTTTGAATGCATCTTCTGAATGTCTTATAGATGTATTTTAGTTCATTTCAACAAAAAATATGTAACATTTGCCTAGATATGCATACTTTGTGACTGATAATAGGCTCTAATTAAGCACAAAACAGCATGCTTTATTCATTTATTTTTGAACAACCGCGATAGAGTGAAACCGCAAAATCTGAAGCGCAAGTTCTTTGAGCGAGGCCACATGAGCCAGCAGCTGCAGTCAGCACACAACATATGCAGTACGACCGGCTGACTTCCCAGCAACCGCGTCAACGATGCCAGCCAACGACTTTCAATGAAACACGAGCCACAGCTCAGCGGACTACGTTTGCACTTGCAGGGTATGATGCCCAATTTCGATTTTTTGTTAAAATGGTCGTTCACATTACCAAAAAAATGCGACTTGTCAATATGAACGCAAAGTGTCTGGGAAGTGATGTGAATGCGCGAAAGCATGACGTCACACGCATTTTCACGTGTTCACCGAAGTAAAGATTACGGCGGCATGTGCGCTCTTCGGCGCGTTTTGGCAATTTCAAGGATTTTGTGCAACGGGAGTCAACATTTTCTTAAACCAAATGATCCTGTGCAGCAGATTAAGAAGAAAGACGGCAAGAATTACGGCTATTGCAGTTTGTGGAGAACTTGCTGCAATGTCTGTCACGATAATCGGTAAATTGATTAATCGAACGGTAAAAAAAACAAGTGGATAATTATGAGCCTTCGCTAAACTGACGTGTGCGTGTGCGTGTACGCGTGTGTTTCATCTGTTCGCCTCTCTATGCCACACAGGCTGGATGACAAGAGGGTTCACTCTGCATCTGTCTGTGCACATTGGTTCTATCGTGGAATGAACAGAGAGAGCGAACCCTCCTGTCCTCTCACTCAGCCTCTTTGTGGAGGCGGGGCTACTAGCGAGCAGACCCAGGGTTCTAGCAACAAACCAGCCTTGTGAGAAAGCATACGCTAACATGAATGCAGGCACAGAAGTGATGGTCTCTAAGGCGAACGCCACAGCCCCGACGGAGCGGCGGAAACAATCCTCGTAGTCCCGCTGAATATTGTGTGGGAGAAAGCTTCACAAGTCTCTGCGTCCACATTTTCCTGGGAAGAAACAGCCCCTCCCGCAGCAGGAACTCCGGCTGCCAGGTAAGAGTCCTCGCAACAAACGATAAAACAAATGTAAAGGCCATCACAGTGAGCTGAGGGAAGCGGCGTATTTTATGCCATGTAATTAATGAAAAAATGCTGACAAAATCGTTTATTGACGATAATTTGTAGCACAATTATCGACCGGCAAAATTTGTTATCGTGACAGGCCTAGCTCCGAGGAGCGTGTGTGTGGCAGGAAGCGAGAGCTGCTTCGCTAACACTTCAAAAAAATAATTTTCGGATGACAAGAAGAGCTTTTGGCCACATCGGCGAGTACCCTTATCAAAGTCTCAAAGGTGGGATATATGCGACCCGACCGTTCATGCAGGGGCATCGCATAGATATCAGATGACATACGAATGAGGCCTGAGTCGCCTTTGAAAACATTGGAACTGTGCTGTTCAGATACAGGTCACGCATGAGCAAAAAAATCTGAATTGACCTGCAGTGTGAACGGAGCCTAAGACATGCCGACTGACAATGAAATGTCTAATAGGTCCCAAATAACAGACATGTCCATACCAGAGACAACTTCAGGTGGCCATTAATGACTTACTTGAAGGGGTGTACTCCGTCACCCCAGTTGAGGATGTAGAGGATTTTGTAGTATATGCGCACTGAGATGGTGACGCACATGATGGCCAGGGACGCCGTGGAGACCACTGTGATGACGTTGAGCTGGAACAGGCATAGTAGGAGTACCACTAAACCTGTCAGCACCATGCCCGTTCGCTCGGTGTCCTTCCAGTAGATCAGGTCCATCACTGGGAACAAAACGGCATTTTTTTTTTAAACATCCTGCTCTGTTCTCACAGGTCAAGCAAAGGCTGCTGGGATTCGTAGCTGCTGCCTCCCCCATGGCAGCCCTCTCGTTGTTTTCTAAGTAACGCCGAGTCTGTGGCAAGCAGGCTAGAGACACAGCAGGGGGCGACGTGATGAAGAAGAGAGGTCTTTGCAGCCTCCGACATGAGAACCCTCGAGCAAGCTAAGAGGACACGTCAGGCTTCAAAGCTGGGGCTAAATTTAGCCCTCAGATGACAGAGCCAAGCAAGCGGTGGAAGAGCATTTAAATCACGGCACCTGCTGCCAGGCGTCAGGCTGTGAGCAGCACCCACTTTTTTTTTTTTTTTTACACCCGCTTGGTTTCCCCTCGTCGTCACCGGGCAACAGCTGCCCTGGAGACTGTAGGCTGTGTCGGAACAGTACACAGTTCGTGGTTCTTTCGTCTATTCTGTGTATTTTCCACTCAAAATCTACTCACAAAGCAAATAATGACGCTAAACTTTGACAGTACTTCATGAAACATGCCGGATGATTGTCCACCAGCGGGACGCCCTATGTCACCCTGCACACTACTTAGGAAAGGGATTCTCAACTTGTGGGCCGCAGACAGCTACTCAAAAATGACAATATAATGCAAATAAAAATACAGTTAAAATAATAAAAAAAACTTAAAAATGTGTAATATACAACTGACTTGTAAGTAAAATTAAGCAATATTTAAGTCATCTTCCTCCTTGCTACATACCGTAAATTGTGGTGTATGAGCCGCACCCACTAAATTTAGAGGACAAATATATTTATTTATTATTATATTTGTACAAATATAAACCACACCAGACTATAAGCTGCACATGTCCACATCACTAAAACTACTCATTGTTTAAATACTAAGCCACTCAATATAACAGTCATTTGACAAAGAACACTAAACACATCACACAGCAAATTAACACTCAAACGATATCCTAAGTAATATACAAACATGTACCAATACGAGTTAAAATGGGGGGGAAACTATTTTAAAGTTTTCTTATAACACTTTACGTCGAGCAAAGCATTTTATTGGAAATGGATGAATGGATGGATGGACGGCACTGCAATGCTGCCTCTGTCCACCAAAGGGAGCCAGAGGGCCCCAGAAACCAGGGGGAGGCTGAGCTCATTGCAGCGCCCCAGCAGGCATCAATGAATGCGTTGCTCAGACACAATGCATTATGGGAAAACTATAACTAGTTTCGCTTTTTCATTTTAAACTCGTATTGGTACTTGTTTGTATATTTCTTAGGTATAGCTTTTGAGTGTTAAGTCACTGTGTGATGAGTTTAGTGTTCTTTGTAAGATGACACTGTGAGTCAGACTTTTTTATTGAGTGGCACAGTATTTAAACCATTAGTAGTACTTCTGAAGTAAAGGAGGCGTCACGAGATTGAAACGGAAGTTACGGTACACAAATATCTGATTTGTGGTGTTATTTAGTTCAAATTTGACATTTCATTTCGATTGCTGAAAAATTTGCATGCATGCAGTTATCATTTTCCTCCTCTTTTCCTTAATGAAACTCCTAATTAGGAAACTAAAAAAACTAAATTCCTAATTATGTGTGTGCTGATGTTTAAAAAGATGACATAGTCCATGAAAAAAAGAATACATTTGCTTTGTTTGACTTGAGTAAAAGTGTGTTGCTACTGAATGATCACTGGAAAATGTGGCTTCCACAATGAGACCATTTGAGAAGCCCTGCTGAAGAACACGTTGTAGGCCTGGACTGTCCGCAGAGAAGATTATTCCAAAATATCACAGCACAATGATGTTTGTGGCTGTGTCGTGTGTGTGTGGGGTGGTCACAGCAGATGACAACTAATTTTGGGACAGAATAAACACTGCGATCCTGATGGCGTCTCAGCTTTGCCCGCCTCAATGCGAAATCAGAGCTCCTGAAGCGTCCCGAGACCAACTGAAAACACTAACTTCCCTTCTTAACTGCATTCAACACTGCACCTGATGAGACCACAAGGACCCTTTCTGAGCAACAATAAATAGAACATTTCCAGGTAACCTGCCTATAACTAGTAACGACCATGGAATATAATAACATGTGCGTTGCCAAGACAACACAGCTGGCACAGTGACACCACAACACCAAGGTGCCAACGCTACACGACATCATTCTACTTATTCCAGCCACTGCTGCTACCTCAAACTTAGGTTGAATGAATGAACGGTGAAGCTGCAGCGCTTGAGGAAGCAGCTGTTTCCAGGGTAATTCCACACACATTCCTCCCAAATCTTCACCCGGCCAAATTGTAAAGACGACAAAGAAGCTTTTCTCCCCCCACACAACTCAGTTCTTCTTCTTTCTTCTCGTTTCAGCCGAGTTCTCACCTTTGCTGGCCATGTCGGTTGCCGCGTCCAGCGCTTCCCCTCACACCCTCTCTTGTCCCGCCGTGCTCCCCTCGGGTGCCCCCTTAGAGCTGTTTTTGGCCAGCCCCTGCCTGATCAGCGGGAGCCCAAAAATAAATCTTTTTCCCGCAGCACCGCCCACAGCTACCACTTCTGCCTGAAGAAGCGGGTGGGGATGGGCCTGGGGGGTTAGAAGTGAAGACAGCAGTCACCGCCGTGGCAAATTGCTGGGAAAATGCTTAGTGTTGCTTTAATAATAATAATAATGGATTTGATTTTTATAGCGCCGCACGGTGGCCTGGTGGTTAGCATGTTGGCCACACGGTCAGGAGATCTGGGTTGGAATCTCCGTTGGGCATCTCTGTGTGGAGTTTGCATGTTCTTCCCCCGTGCGTGTGTGGGTTTTCTCCGGGTACTCCGGTTTCCTCCCACACTCCAAAAACATGCATGTTAGGTTAACTGGAGACTCTAAATTGTCCGTAGGTGTGAATGATTGCTTGTCTATTTGTCCCATGCGATTGGCTGGCGACCAGTCCAGGGTGTACCGCACCCTGAGTGAGGAAAAGCGGCACAGAAGATGGATGGATTTTTATCGAGCTTTTCAAGGCACCCAATGCGCTTGACAATGAAGTGAAGCCATTATTCATTCACCCCTCCGTCACACACTGGTGGTGGTAAACTACATCTGTGGCCACAGCTGCCCTGGGGTAGACTGACGGAAACGTGGCAGACACGACAGTGACTGGGTGGAGGGAGCGAGGATGGAACCGCCAACCTTCCGGTTTTTGGATGACCTGCTCTACCTCCTGAGCCACTGCCGCCCACTGCCTGCATTTAGAGTTATGTCACCGCGTCAAACCTTTTAAAATAGAACCATCTGGGGAATTTTTGGAAGCTACTGGCAGGCACAGGGAGTTAGAGGCGAAGTGAAGAGCTAATTCCACCAAGTATTTAAAAAAATACATAAAATCTCTTATTGGTCTGACGTGCGGTAGCAGACCCCAGCGACAAAGCCGGTAGAAACATGACGCTCCAATAGATTAATGTGTGCTATTTATTTGGGACACCCTAAACTCTTGTCATCATCTTGACTGCACATTCATCAAAAGTCTGGGGGGTCACTTGCACACCCCATCCCCCCCTCACACACGACACACCAAAATAAGACTGCAGCTCTTTTCTGGCTGACTGGTCCACTTAAAATGCCGCCAAGCTGGAAGACAGGATGTTATCTTGCGCTGTGCTTTCATTTGCAACAACAACAAGCTAGCGCCAAAGGCCAAACAATACACTCTCAAGTGCTGGCGTGTGCGAGACACCTTCATCCCGTGCCAGGAATACATTCCACACAATCATTAGGTTACTATGGAGACATGATGCAGAGGCAGGACTTTTCAAGGGTGAGCGTCTGTCTTAGCTCGGCTCGTGAAGGATCAATGTGAAATCTGATCGCTTCCATTCACGAGCCAAGTAAGACGTGGCCACATGAGACGTGAAAGGCTCAGGTACCTGCTATGTGGGGGCTTTCTGAGGGCTCGAGGGCCGAGCACGGATACTGGCTGGCCGGCTGTTCCTGAGTGTTTTGAGTGACGGTGGCAGGCGACGAGGACACGGGGCCGGTGGGTCGTTGGGGCTCCTTTGTCGTGGTTTCCCCGCCGACGGGTGACTCATGCTCAGGGGCTGAGGTCGTCGCTGCTGCTGGAAAACAGAGTGTGACATCACTAGCACAATGACATCATAAAGGATGCATTTATAGCACTTTTTAACTTGAAGGTACAACAATATTGTTTGGCTTTTCTAACAAACCTCTGTATTGGTCCCTAGTCCAATAAATGTCCATCCGATAATAAATAAAATTGGAAAAATGGGCTTGCAAAATACTTTTAGGGTAAGACTAATCATTTGATGTGGTTAAAATCAATGTGTGGTGTGATTTAGAATATGACTTTTTTTTAAACAACGCAATAGTAATTTATTGACAGTCCCTAGTATAAGCAACCAGCAGTTAGAGCGGCACTTCGTGCGAGCTCCCCGCACCATGACACAGCAGTCAGGGCACAGTGAGGGGGAACTACCGCTGTAGCTACAGAGCCCAACATCCGACGTCCCAACGTGAAACCAACTTCACCACAGTACACCACGGCCATGTCTGCATGGTGGTGTTGCGTTTCCTTCTTCTTGCGAGTGGCGGGAGTCGAGTGGCAACCAGCAACCAGCAGCGGCTGGATAGAGCCCACGTGACCACAACAGCGTGTGCTAACATTTTGTGCAAGTTTTCTGCAGCGGCACAGAACCAGGGAAGCATAAGCGCCAAAGTCGCAAAACTGCGACAAGCAGATTTTAACAAGCCATTTCTGGAAATATGGTGCCTCATGTGGTTAACACTTTACACCAGGAGATGGCGGACATCTTTAGCCTCAATCTGAGCAACATTTGTGGGCTTTTCTATGCATAGTTTAAACGTTTATAGACTTTGAAGCCCCTTGTGCATGACAGTCCGCACGCAGCACACTTGAGCCGATTCTTTGCTAAACCGTGTTCGGGGTGCCAGGAGGGGACGTGGGGGGTTGTCAAAACACCACTAACGGTGAGTGGAGTAGGGGGAATGTAAAAAAAAAGGCGGAAATAGCGGCATACGTGGTACCATCCGTGGGAGACTCTGCATAAAATGCACTGCTAATAGATGACATGACAATAAAATGACCTGGATGAATGACAATATAGGCATAATAGATCGATAGATACTTTGTAACTATCTATGTAATAATAGCAGTAATAATAGCCGTTGAGGCAGCAGTGGTGTTCAAGATCCTGCTGTAAATGACGATGATGATGGCTGGGTGTGCTTGAGAGATGAAGAAGAGTATCACAAGTGGATCAGACATTTTGGTGAGCCTGTTGGGTATCATGGAGACAGGGATCTGACACATAATATGCACATGAGATGAGTACATTTACTCCCATCGCAAACGTTGGGTCATACCCATGATTTGTCTCATTTACAGTATGCCTTTATCTCTGACCATTTTCAAGCTGCAACCTTTAAATAGTAAGGTCAAAACTGACCAAACTCATCACGCATTTAAAGCGGCATTACACGGGACACTCCCATGGGCAGTCATCAGCTACAACAACAAAAAGAGCCGGCCCCTGTCGGTGGTGACTAAAGTTGGGTTTGAATGCTTAATTGGTAGAGCAGTTGGTCCAGAAACCGTAAGGTTGGTGGTTCGATCCCCGCCCCCTCACCCTGGGAAAGACACTTCACCCACCTTGCCTCCAGTGCTGCCCACACTGGTGTATGAATGTTTGCTGGTGGTCGGAGAGGCCGTAGGCACGAATTGGCAGCCACATTTCCCTCAGACTACCCCAGGGCCACTGTGGCTACAGATGTACAGTAGTACCTCGCATAACGTAAACCTCCTTTTACGCAAATACCACTGAACGTAAATAAGTTATGTAAAGCTTTTGCATCGTATTACGTAAGAAATTCCATATAACGTAAAGCGTCAAGTCAGTGGAAGTTCAGAAATTCTATTTGAATAGCTCGCGCGACAGAGAGAGAAACATTTTCCATGACTAACAGTGTACACTTGGTGACGCCTTCTGACGCTTCACGCTCTCATTGGCTGATTATCGGGGCACCGCCTATGCTCTCATCTCATTGGCTGATTATCGTGGCACCCCCTACGCTCTCATCTCACTGGCTGATTTATACAGCACGTACGTGAGTTTGTGTGAGACAGGCTTCTCCCTTCAACCTCACTTCCTCATCGTAGTTGCCCTTAAACTAGTTGATTGTTTTTGTTTTTCAGTTTTATTCATTTACAGTAATATTTATTACCTTATTTTATATTGGAATGTTACTCTACTATGTTTATGCAAACGTTTTCTAATATTTTCCCACCATATTTGGTGGACTTTGAATATTTTGAAGGGCCAAAGGGGTGAGTTTGGGAAGATCTTGGAACGGATTAGGCTATTTACATGTATTTTACGCTTCGTATAACGTAAAAACCCTATAACATAAAGGTTCTCGGAACGGATTATTTACGTTGTAGGGGCGTCTACTGTCGTTTACCACCACCAGTGTGTGAATGAATAAAGCGCTTTGGGTGGCTGGAAAAGCGCGATAAAGTTATTATTATTAATTGAGCACCGGGAACCTCGCTATATTATGCCTAGCCGCCACTAGATTGTGGATGAAACTATACCCCGCATGCTTAAAATATTAAAAGGGTGAGATTTTGTCATACCTACTGTTGCTGATTATTGTTCTCTGTTTGAGTAATATCACTTGATCACACCTTTTCTAACCTTCCACACTACAAAATAAGTAATGAAAGCATGTATGATTCCTGCTGATATATTCAAGGCAGCTATATCGGTATCGAGAGTAAAAAAATTGTATCGGGGCACCCCTACTACAGTGTGAGAGAGTTTTGTGATTTCCCACCGCCTGTGAACATAACGTGTGTCCTGACTGTGTCTGCAGCTACGTGCAGAGAGGATAGCTGAGTTTGCTGATGTTGTTTTGGCGTGGTTCTCCTGACTGTAGCCTGTTTTGCAATGAAGAGCTTGTTGAAGGACCACCTCTTGGTCATCCTTACAGGGTAGATGTTACAATACCATCTTTATCCTTGATGATTGTCGCAAGAGTCAAGCAACTGAGACAAATTAAGGCCATTTGAATGAAATATTTGTCCTACCCGGAAGTATCTGCGTTTGCGATGATGTGAAAGGAAGCGGCTCAGTCTGGGCTAAACTGCTCTCCTCACTTTGGATCCCCGCATCACCCTCCAGGCTCTGAGGAGATGGCTGCATGGTTATGGTCTCAGCTCGCCTCCTCCGCCTCCACCTCGGGCTTACTGTCCTCATCTCCACCCTCTCCTGCTCGCTGCTTTCCGACGCCTCCTCGTGCTCATCACTCAGGAAGCCGTGGGGGTCCCAGTCCACGTCGGGGGAGTCCAATGACGTATCCGGGGTGTCCATGCGCGCTATGGAGGTGCGACTCCCCCGAGGGCCGACCCTGCGCCTGTCCCGGTGGCTCCGCGATGCCCCCACGGCCTCGGGCTCAGCAATGGCGATGTAAGAGAAGGTCAGCTCGAAGGAGTTCTGACGCGGCGTGCCCCAGACGGACGGGGATGATGCCAGAGTGTCATCGTCGTCGTACCCCGCCTCCTCGTCCTCGGACCACTCCCTCGCTGTTTGCAGATCGTACAGCTCCGACTCCTCATTACCACCTGGAGAAAACATCAACTGTGCTTTAGGATGGAAATGAACACAAGTATCGGGACACACTCAGGACTCAGGCATGTTGGATCATTGTATGCTTCCAACTGTGTGATCTTATTCCTGCTGCCATAAATGCGTGCGTGGATGAGATTAGTGTGAAAGATGCCCCTCAAATATCTTTTGGATGAACTACGAGATGGTGAGCCAGGTTCCTGCAGACCTTGTGTTGTGTCTCACATGACTGCATGTGTTTGCCAAACTGAAGGGTGCAGAACACGCACCCCTACTGACTTGCCTGTGCTATTACTTTTCTATCAAATACATCACTGATGGTGGCGCTGTTATTAAATCCCGGTTTGACGCCACAAGTCGGAATGACTTGATATTTCTCACACAACTAAAGCACTGTACAAAACAGCCATCGTAACTTTACGGTGTTTAGCCAAATCACCACGAAATTTGGTACGCACCATCAAGGGACTGACAAAGACGTGTGTGTAAAATTTGAGCGAGACTGGTTGAAAAATATGGCTGCCTTGAAGTAAAACATCTTTACACACCACTAATTGTCCATAAGTCATTGACTATTTGTATAATCATGATAGAACTTGGAGGGCTATCTGTATTACATGTATGCTAGCATGTACTTCAAAGCATTTTAACCACAATTTGTGGTGGTGAAAAAATGAAGACACTATTTGTGCCAGCTAAAATAACTAAAGAGGAGTGTTTGAACAGAAAGTGTTGCATCTAAAGCTGGAAAGCCTCTTTAAGATGATCAGAAGAAAAGCTTGCCATCACTTGTGGATCTGCAGTGTGAGCTGATGCTCGTGTTTCATTGTTGTGCTCAGTTTTCAAAAAGCAGCAGCTCTTAGTCATATGTCAGCGTGTCAGCGTGCAGCTTTCATACCGTCAGTGCATGGGGGTGTTGAATCTGGAGTGGATGCCACTGAGCCATATTCCTCTGGAAGACAACAAGGGCACAATATTTTGTTACTGGGATGTTAGTCATTTCAAATAATACATGCCTCCAACACAACAGGCGAACAAGGCAATTATGCAAGTTGGCAATGATGAACATCATTGTGTGCCATTCAGCCATGTGTTTATTAAAGAACGGCTCAGAGGAAAGGAGAGTAGGCAAGATGAAGAGGTGGGGGGTGGTGGAGGGCGCTAACACATACAACGCTCACAGTAGCTAGAAATAAAAATACAGAGAGCACAATGACAGATGCACAAATATGCTCCTGCAAGGGAAACAGAGAAAAGAAATGGAGACTCACGGCAGTGGGAGAATCCTAAAACCTGGCCCATACTCCATCAAGGCATCGCTGAGCCCTCCCAGCCTGGAAGACACCACCTCCCTCCCTCCCTGCACCCTCATGTGATACTGGTAGATCACGTCGTGTGGAAAATCCTCCCCCTCTCTCACCCTGTCGTCCTTCTTCTTGCCCGCTGCCTCTGCGGTCCCTTGGTGGTCTGTATGAGCAGCTTCCTGCCTCTGGCCGCCCCGCCCTGACTCACTCCAGCATCCCCCTCCACATCCTCCTCCTGCTTGCTCTCACATCATCATCGCCATGGCTGCAGCGCTCGTTGAGTACGCTGCAGTGAGCAGAGAGAAGCCCGGCCGCCTGGTCCTCATGGCTGAGCCATCTGAGCACCTCATGGTGGGGGGGGGAAGAGAGAAGACGTCAATAATGCATGAGATGCAGGGGACACACAGTATCTGGAGTATGTTGTATATTATATCCATTATATCCACAACATGTCCGCATTCTAGTTTGTGTTACACAATGGAGCATGTTAATATGTTTACACATTTACTAGAAAGACAACAAACATTTCAAAAGTGCTGAGTTGAGAGTAAATACTGTAATATATTATAAAATACCACAAGGGGGCAGTGTTTAGCTGTGACTGGTGCTTCTCATGAAGGCGCATGACTACTTTTTCCATACACACTGAACCAAATACTATTACTAATACTAACATTTCACATATTGAAAACAAATCTTACAAAAACACTGAAGTGTTGTTTTTGCTCCCATTTGTCATGAGCTCAACTCCAAGATGTAGAACTTTTTCGATGTACAGTGTTCCCTCGCTCCATCACGGTTCACCTTTCACGTACAGTCAAACCTGTCTTAGCGGACACCTGTATAGAACGGCCACCTGCCTATAGCGGCCACTGGAAAAAAAATCCCCCCCCCCCGCAGAAAATTTACGTGTTATAGACACTGTGTATAGCAGTCACCTGTCTAACACGGCCAGCGGCCACCCATTTTGTATCCCTTGGTCAATATCTGACCGCATATAGCGGCCAAATTACAGACTCAAGCAGAAGCTTCATGCACGAAAAAGTTTCGTTTTTTAACCAATGAAGCCGTCGTGTGTAGACTTTAATTACTGAGTCGTAGCTCAGTCACAATCATTCACAAGATCCACACAAACTGTCAGTTGTTCCACATAAAAAAGTGACACTGTTTATTTCCTGGTGTGAGACAATGTGCACTGGTCAATACTGTAATGCCGCTTGTTGTGGGGAAGGAGAGACTCACATCGCCGATGCACTTTAATCGCTTGATTAACAGCGGAGAACACTGCAGGGCTTTACACACAACATAAACACACTTCCCAACTCTCTCTCTCACACTCACAGCTAGCACTCAGCCTAGCTCTCCTGCTCGGGACGCCCACCGTCACTGCCCAATGAACTAAAGCTGTAATGACACTCTGCCGTATAAAAAGTAAAATATTAAAAACAAACATAACAAAAGACAATACTAGCAGAGCTTTGTTCTGTGGGTGGTGGAGAATAACAAGCCGAGTAGTGCTTTACAACTTTTATCCGCAGTCCCACAGTGCCCTCTACAACATTCAAAATGGCCACCAACCTGCCTATACCGGCCACCTGCCTATAGTGGCCACTTTTGCAGTCTCCCTTTAGTGGCCGCTACAGACAGGTTTGACTGTACTTGCTGTTTTTTGAGGGGGGGGGTTACAGCGTATGATGGCCCTTTAAGAAGAATTGCATTATGGGAAGCTGAGTGTTGTAGTTCTGTGCTTTAGCAGGAGGCAGGGTCTCTTCTGCGTCCTGACTGGCTAACACCATTGTCA
This sequence comes from Dunckerocampus dactyliophorus, assembly GCF_027744805.1. Classification (NCBI taxonomy): domain Eukaryota; kingdom Metazoa; phylum Chordata; class Actinopteri; order Syngnathiformes; family Syngnathidae; genus Dunckerocampus; species Dunckerocampus dactyliophorus. The sequence goes on from NC_072830.1 coordinate 2,892,581, forward strand.
ATCAATCTCCTTAGTCCTTAGTCCTTAGTCCTCCTTAGTCTAGTCACAGACACCAAACTAGCTGACCATGTGAGCTGCTTGCTAACCGCCAATACTGTAACCACTAGAAGAAACAGAAGAAGCGAACTGCGTGAGGAAAATACGAGGACAAGAGCAATATGTTTAACAAGGATACAAAAACACCACAGTCTAACGGTGCCAGGATCAGTGGCGGAGCCAAAAATGTTTTATTGGGGAGGCCAGGTGAGACCATTACTCACACAGGGGTGGCAGTGAGCCGATACCTGAATTGTCTAGATGGCTAGTGGGGTGGCCGGAGAGCGACCAAGGGTGGCCACAGCCACCCCGTAGCTCCGCCACTGCATAGGAGTGAAATACACGTGAGTCACTTAATAATTTGTGTCCAATCTAGTAGGTTGATCATTAAAATTCAAAGGAAATGTGAACTTCGAGAATGTTTCAACAAGAGAGAAGTGTGAGAAAATGTTAATGCCTGTCTGAGAAAAGTGTATCAAGTGTATGGTGAGGGCTTTTCCAGCCTTAAAACATATACAATCATTGGAAACAAATATAGTTGGCTACTTTGTGGATTTCATTTATTGTGGGCTATTTTGGGAACCAATCCCCTATGATAAACGGGGGAACATTGTACACAAAAGGCCTCTCTCTCAAATATGTTAAAAAAATTATGGTACAAATCTAAATATTGTTCACAAATCTGTTAGTGAGCATTCATAATCCATCTACCTCACAGGTGTGGCAGAAGCAAAATGCTGATTACAAAGCTTGATTTTTTTGCACAGGTGTGTGTCGTAGGTTGGCCCCAATAAAAGGACAAGCCAAAATGTGCTGTTTAACTGTATTGGGAGGGGGGGGGGAGAGAGAGAGAGAGAGAGATGTGGGGAGGTCCAAAAACCAGTCCGTATCTGGTGTGACCACCCAACACAGTTAAACTGCACATTTTGGAGTGGCCTTTTACTGGGGCCAACCATCTCGATATGCCACACCTCTGAGTGGGCTGAATTATGAATGCTCGATAACACAGATTTATGCCAATATTTGATTTAGATGTTTTAAACTGTGTCAGGGAGTTACAGAAGTGCAAACGACGACAATAATATACTTTTTATATGAAATACAGAGCACACCTGCAACTGACAAGGGAGTAGCCCGCCTCCTGCTGGGATAAGGTGCGCCTCACCTCGAAAGAAATAAGCTGAATGAATGGTAATTAATGCAGAGCAGCGATTCAATGGCTAAATGTGTCGGCTAAAAGAATGAAATGCCTTGATTGCCCAAAGCCGCAGCATCTATGATTGTGCACACAGTGCGACAGGTGCTTTCTAGGATGTCGAATATACTGCCAGTTGTAAACCTTAATGAAGTATGACTCATTTAGCAAACGGAAAGATACGGCTCCTTGTTTGTTTTCATTAAAATGGTGGCTGTGGGGGCAGGCAAATCTTTCAGCTGACTTCTCCTTGACAGCCTCAGGTGATTAACCCAGCAGCGTTCTGCAGACAGAGGGAGGAAGGTGAGGGATAAAGACACTGAAATAGACGAGCCAATAGAAGCTGGGGGCTAAAAAGGGAGGAGAAAAGAAGGCACAAACCCCAAAGAGAGTTGTGGTGAAATGAAGAGAAGTCATCCATGCTACAAGGTGGTCAAAGATGCAAGAAAATGTTATTCTTTTTCAGAGAATAACCTCAAAGTTTGATTGAAGAAGATCATTTTGACTTGTATTTGGTTACCTGCTCATCTGTTGCCCTGGACCTGCTGAGGAAGACAAAGGGCCGGCGCAGGGGCACCAGCAGGAGGAGAAGACGGACGGCGGCCAGGTCCAGCAGGAAGCTTGAGCGCCGACTCCGAGGTGTGATGAGGACGGCTCGCAGGGCGAGCAATGTGGAGGTGCCCTCCTTCCTCCGGCAGCTGGTCAAAGAAACCGAGAAGATGGTCACCTTCTTCTTCAAAGGCGGGACGAGAGAAAAGGGGCCGGAGGAGGAGGAAGAAGACAATGGTGACGACGAGGACGGCATGCACAGCCCATACCTGGAGCGGCCCATTTTGGAGAAGCACGTGTCCGAGGGTGGGTCCCAGTCTGGGCTGAACTACGCGGTGGCGAGCATGCAGGGCTGGAGGGCTCAGATGGAGGATGCGCACGCTTGCATGCCTCAGATGAGTGGAGAGCTGAGCGAGTGGGCCTATTTTGCTGTGTTTGACGGCCATGCTGGAACCACCGTGGCCCAGTACTGCTCCAGGAACCTGCTGGACCACATCCTGGCTACAGGTACTGCAACACACGGGAAATATAATATCGTCAGAATGGTGCATTGGTGGCACTAAAGGAGATGAATTAAGCGTACATGTGTGTGCATGATGTAGTGCTTGCATTGTTGCACTCCATTTAAGGCAGGGGTGAGCAAACTGCAGCCCGTGGGCCACTTGATGCCACAAAGCGTTTTAATCCGGCCCAGCAGGCGTTTCCAGATTCCTTTTTTAAACCTTTAACATGGAAAGTGTCGCCGGCAACATGACTTGCAGTGCTATCGTGGCACGCTTGAGTTGCCAAAATAGTCAGATGCAATCTGCAGTTTGTACAAAAAAGCCATCCTAACAACACACGTGACACACAAAGTACCCTACCTACTGCACCATGTGGGCATACAAACAAATATCTACACACAATACCCATGCCAAAACCACCCATATATTCCTTCCACAAGGCATGCTGGGTAGCTTGTGGCACTCTTTCTCCCAACATTTTGCCGTGTTTGTCGCAATGTTTTATTGTTCTTAGTTCATATTGTTTTGACAGCTGGACTACCCAGCATGCCTTGCGGGCATTTGGAACTAACAGTTTTAAGTTACGTGTTATGTTTAGAAGTTAGTTGTTGGTTTATGTGATGCCTTCACTTGCTGTGGATGTGTCGCGTTTCTGTTTCGTTGCACCGTGAGCAAGTACGTCGTTCTGCTTGATGCCACCTATATGTAGAAGGCCCCTTTGCCAAATTGTTTTGACTCAATGTGGCCCGCGAGTCAAAAGGTTTGCCCACGCATCATTTCATATGAGAAAAGATTCAAAGCACACACTCCTGCAGCAAAGAAGCCAATACAAGAGCTCGATCAACACTTGACAAAGATAATAATGCTCAGCTTGAAGAGGTATTCATTTAACAATATGTTGTGATGTGACTGCGTGACACTTGGAGGTGTTCCTGATGTTTTGGTTATGCTTTTTACCCCCAAGGGTAAAAATTATCATCATTATCTTTGCAAGTGAGTCATTCTTGGTACACCTCTCATATTGGGTTCCTTATAGTGCAAATGTACCTAATGGAATGTCTGGCGCTTGTTTTGGAAATTCCCAGTTACCTGAAACGACGCCGTGTTTCACCCAGGTGGGGTTAAAGCAAGTGAAGACCCCGAGCAGGTGAAGGAGGGCATCCGCGAGGGATTCCTGAACATTGACAGCCACATGCACAAACTGGCCCGCCAAGACAACTGGGATCGAAGCGGCACAACGGCAGCGGCCATCATGATCTCCCCGCGCTACGTCTACTTCATCAACTGCGGGGACTCGCGCACTCTCCTTTGCCATAACGGCCAGCTGGTCTTCTACACGGAGGACCACAAGCCCTTCAACCCCAGGGAGCGGGAGCGCATCCAGAACGCCGGCGGCTCGGTGACCCTACAGCGCGTCAACGGCTCGCTGGCCGTGTCACGAGCCCTCGGAGACTTCGACTTCAAGCAGGTAGACTGGAGGCCGCAGACCGAGCAGCTGGTGTCGCCCGAGCCTGAAGTGTGCGAGATGGAGAGGACGGCCCAGGACGAGTTTGTCATCCTGGCCTGCGACGGCGTTTGGGACGCCATTGGCAACGAGGAACTGTGCGCCTTCGTGCGCAGCCGGCTGCAGGTGTGTGACGACCTGAGAGAAATTTGTACGCAAGTCATTGACCTCTGCCTCTACAAGGTAAGAAGAACGTCAGAACAACGTCACAAACTGAAATATGTACAATGTGCAGTCGTCCCTCGCCACTTTAGGATTCGTGGTTTCACTCTATCATGGTTTTTCCAATAAATGTTAAGAAATGTATTCATAAATCATGCTGTTTCATGGTTAAATACGGCACATTAATAGTAAAAAAAAAGAAGCATATTTGACATGTTTTTGCATAAATTAAGCATTTTCAAACATAAAAATGGCTAAATGAACTCAAATGCAAATATAAGGCATCCAAAAGACACATTCAAAGACGTTGCGATGATATGTAGTATTCTACGTTGGTCACTAGGTGGCAGCAATGTTACTGTAATGTTCAGTTGGACCATACGTGATCACCGGAACAACAGGCTTTTATTGAAGGTTTGAATTATTTCACAACAGGCACAGTATTCCCGAACATGGGGTACTGTTGCGGCCGTAACCCACGGCAAAAACTCCCTGTCTCCCAGCACCAGAACACATTTACTGCAACACACCCAGTATGAGACTTATTTACGTCTTAAATGGCTTATTTTCTCTTATTATGTCTACTATATTGGGTAATATGAGTGTAAAGGTGACTATAGAGGTGTTATTTCATGTCTAGAGGGCTCTAATAATGGTAAAAACTAGATTTAGAAGGTCGTAAACACGTTTTCTATGCGGCAACTATGAAATTATTCCATTTATAAATAAAGAATCCTAATTAGTGGAAATTCACTCATTGTGGTTGAGTCTAGAACCAATTAACCGCGATAAACAAGGGATTACAGCTGTGGCTGTAGAAAACCTCCTAATGTATTATTAACCCCACAAAGTGGCAGTAGCTGCATTTGAAGTACTGTGTCATTAGCGGCCAGCATCCAACATCTTTAGCTACCTCTGCATGCACTTTAAAATGTCGGTTGCACTCCTAGCTGTTGGTGTGAAACTCATGCACGTTACACTCGCTGTGCTGTTGGATACAATAAAACTGGAGCTACGTTTTCCCTTCCACTTTCATGCACTTCAAATCATCATTAACTCATTCAATACCAAAGATGTATTTACTGTATATGTTTTATATGTTTATTTGTTTTTTATAAACCCGAACACCTGAGCCCAACAATGTATTTATATTTATTTTCGGTTTTTTTGAGAGGTAAGAAGAGGTGATGATGCAACTCTGCACTATTGCCTATCACTTTCAGAGCAGTCTTAAATCATAAAAACAGCCACGAGGTGGCAGAAGTGCATTTGAATACGCATTCGAGGGTAACTTTAAAGCATGCACATGCACACACGCACATGTGCGCACACACACATACACTTAGTTCAGTTCCAAATGTGAATAGATCATGGTGTTACTTTAGGAAGTAAATAATTATTTTGATGTAAAACAACCCCATTTTGTGTTGTTTATGTTGCTATAATTTTTTACATATTTGAGCGGTCACAAAAGCAAATTTGTGTAAAAGTGACAGTTAAGCTTGAAATGTATCTTTTTACAAAAAGCTGTTTTTCTTGCTTTTTTTAGTCCGGCACTGATATTTTCCCGAACCTTACCTATGTTCTAGGGCTGATTACTAAAGAACGGAAAGGTAGAAACAAACTTTTCTTTCTGATGAAAGACAGGAGTCTAATCTTAGCTAAAGTTAAAGTTACTAAAACGTCCTTGCTGTATACTGTATCATGACTTTTCAAATTTTGGAAAGTAATAATTCTTTCCAGTGATCACCCCAGCTATGATTAGAGCACTTACAGTAATTACCGTACATTTTTCCTAGCATAATAAACTCAGTGTAAGTCAATGCATCTGTCAATGTCAGTGTTTGCTTATCCATCCATCCATTTTCCTCTGCTCATCGGGGTCCGGGTCGCAGGGGTGGCAGTCTCGGTAGGGAAGTCCAGACTTCCCGGCCCTCGGCCACACATTCCAGTTCCACTGGGAGGACACCAAGGCGTTCCTGCGCCAGCTGTGAGACATAATCCCTCCAGTGTGTCCTAGGTCTCCCAAATTGAGAGCTTTGCCTTCCGGCTCAGCTCTCTCTTCACCACGATGGTCCGGTACAGCAACCGCATTACTGCAGACGCTGTGCCGATCTTCCTCGCAAGGTTGTATTGTATTGTATTGTACGTTTTTTATCCCACAGCGGGGAAATTCACTTGTTACAGCAGCAAGCAAGATACGCAAGTAAAGAGAACAGTGTAAAGAAATGCATAGTGACTACAACATGGTTGAGGTGGTGCAGGTGTTGTAGAGCGGTCGGTATGAAGGACCTGCGGAACCTCTCCTTCTTACACCGTGGGTGTAACAGTCTCCTGTTGAAGGAGCTGCTAAGGGAACCCACAGTGTCATGTAGCGGGTGAGAGGTGTTGTCCATGATGGATGTCAGCTTAGCCAACATCCTTCTCTCCCCCACTTCCTCCACGGAGTCCAGAGGACCGTCCAGGACAGAGCTCGCCCTCCTGATCAGCCTATTGATCCTGCTCCTGTCCCTGTCTGTGCTGCCCCCTCTCCAGCAGCCCACAGCATAGAAGATGGCTGAGGCCACCACAGAGTCATAGAAGGTCCGTAAGAGAGTCCTGCACACACCAAAGGACCTCAGTCTCCTCAGCAGGTGGAGGCGACTCTGGCCCTTCTTGTAGAGGGCGTGGGTGTTGACGGACCAGTCCAGTTTGTTGTTAAGGTGAACACCCAGGAATTTGTAGCTGTCTACCAACTCTATGTCCGCTCCCTGGATGTTCACCGGTGTGAAGTGAGATGTTTTCCTCTGGAAGTTAATGATCATCTCCTTTGTCTTGCTGGTGTTGAGTTGCAGCTTGTTAAGCTCACTCCAGCTGACAAAGTCCCTGATGACCGTCCTGTATTCCAGATCGTTCCCCTCTGAAACACAACCAACAATGGCTGTGTCGTCGGAGAACTTCTGGATGTGACACTGTGTGGAGTTGTGTGTGAAATCCGAGGTGTAGAGGGTGAAGAGGAAAGGGGAGAGCACCGTACCCTGAGGGGCACCTGTGCTGCAGAGTACCATGTCAGACACACAGTGATGGAGCCTCACCTACTGTGGTCTGTTGGTGAGGTAGGTGTAGATGAGGTGAAGACACGTGTCAGCCAAGACAGTCCCTCAACATCCAGAGCCTTGGGGAATTCAGGGAATTCATACACAAATTCAGTGTTAAGCTAGGCTCTTTCCTTCATTTCATAAAACAAAAAAATAAATAAAACATATTTTGACCCTTTCATGTAAGTACATGAGGTAACCAAAATATTAGGAACGGCTCTAAGTATGATGAGGTGTACTTGTACTCTACTGCAAACTACAACCACATGAATAAACACGTCCTTTCTAGCTTTTATGAATGGAGGGCTTGTGGACACAGGGGACGGGTATTACACTGACATGGTTATGTAAGTAGCTTTGGTCTGCCTGCCTTGCGTGTGCTAAGGTACACTGAGAGATTGGAGGAGGGGACAAAGACGACACATGGCTGAGATTAGGACGGAATGTGAGGCTTGCATTGATGACATTCAGTTCGTGGAGCTCGATATACACCGGCTCAGTGGCTTTATCCCCGCCCAGATGGGGGAGTCTATTTATTTCACTTTAAAAGCTTAAAGTCTACCAGCACACACCTGGCCTCCTCAGCTCCCTGAAGTCATCAAGGGGGCTGTCGATGTCTACATCAGTAAATAATGAAGAAAAACAAGGATATGAAGCAGCTGAAGCAGATAAAATTCTGACTTTTGTCTCTTAATACTTTGACTTAATTCTTGTAAAATGACTGCAGATTTTAAGCTATAGAAACGACCATAAGGTGGCAGACGTGCATTTGATAAGATCTCGGCAGAGATCAAGTGAAGGGAAATCACACATGACAGGAAGGGGGAAGTGAGGGGGCGTGGACGAGTGTCGCGTGCAGAAGGTTACACATTTTAGGGAAATTTTAATGCACGCAGACGCGCGCGCGTGCACACAAACAGTTCAGTTCCAAATGTGAAAGCTGTGAATAGTTCAAGGTGTTATATTTGTAAATGTAATTTACTTTGATGTAAAACAACCCTTTTTGTGGTGTTAATGTTGGTGTGGATATTTTGGCTGTCACAAAAGCAGAAAATATTTGTGTCGAAGTGAAAGTTACGCTTCACAAAAAGCAGTTTTTCTCCCTTTTCTAGTCGAGAACTGATATTTTCCTGGAACTTACTGTATTTTCTACTCCTGATTACTGAAGAAAAAAAAAAGGTAGAAACAAACTTTTTTTTCTGATGAAAGAAAGGAGTCTGATCTCTCTTTTGGTAGGTTCCATGTTTACATAGCCATAGAACACAACATTCTGTGTGCCTTTCAGTGAAAATGGTCTAAAATGGCCGGTACTGAAGGGGTTGTCTTTTGAAAAATGGCTGGGATTGAATGAGTTAATCGCAACAACCCCCCCCCCCAAAAAAAACACTTCCATCACAATTTTTTGAAAAAATCAGGCATAAATCAGGCATAAAAAAAGGCCTGCAAAAATTGTGCCAGTGTTCCAAAATGTGCTTTGCTTTGAGATGAATATGCAAATACAGCATATATTGTTGGATTTGTTTAAATCATCTGCGTTTTTAGGGTTAAGGTTACAAACAACACCGAACACTGATAAGAAATTCATAAAATCAGAAGCTGATGCAATGATCCATCCATCCATTTTCTATGCTGATGCTCATCCTCATTAGGGTTGCGGGGGTATGCTGGAGCCTGTCTCAGCTGCGTTCGGGCGAGAGGCGGGGTACACCCTGGACTGGCCAGCCAATCGCATTCATACCGATGGACAATTTAGAGTCTCCAATGAAGCTAACATGCATGTTTTTGGAATGTGGGAGGAAACCGGTGTACCCGGGGAGAACAGAAATGCCTTTTACTATTATTATTTTTTATATTTATTTTACGTCTTTTACAAAATGTCTTTCGGGGACTTAACTCCACTATTAGTACTACTATTATTTTTTCCTCATATATATTTTTTCTTTCCCAGCAATGAATGAATGAATGAAACAATTTGTCGCCCCCTGCAGGGCAGCTTGGACAACATCAGCATCATTATAGTGTGCTTCCCCGGCGCCCCCCAGCTGTCAAAGGAGGCACTGCAGCAGGAGGCAGCTCTGGAGCAACACATTGACGTGAAAGTGGAAGGTGCTCCACTTTATTACTTTCCATTACTTACTATTACTTTTATTACTTGAAAAATCACAACTCTTTTTTTTTTACCCATACTGTGACCAGTTATAAAAAAAACAAATTACATTTAACTTACAGAAATCATCCAGATGATGAGGTCCAAAGATGAAGACCCTGATCTTTTATACGTGATGAAACTCCTGGCTAAGGAGGAGATACCAGGACTTCCACCAGGGGGAGGCATCACCAGCAAGTAAGAGTACTAAAACACACAATAACTCACTTTGACAAGTACGACAGAGTATTAGGGCCACACTGAAATAAAAAAAAATTGAGATTTCGAGAATAAATGTCATAAATTTACGAAAATTAAAGTAATAAACTTCCGACAAACTTATTTATAACGTGGCAGCAAAACAGAGCAGCTGAGCACAAACAGATTAGCATGGTTTAGCATCATCGGACTTCCGCCTTAACACAAGTCCCACCTTTTCATAGCTGTCTAGGGCAATGCCTGTCATATTAAATTACCACTTTCATTCTCGTAAATTTACAACTTTATTCTCGTAAATTTACAACTTCATTTTCCTAATATTCCGAGTTTTTTTGGTTAAATTTACAACTTTATTCTTGAAATCTCAGATTATCTTAATACGCCGTCTTAACAGGCATTGCCTGGGACAGCTATGATGGTCCAAGGTAATATTACAACATTTTTCTCCTAAATTTACGAGAATAAACGTAATCAATTTACGAGAAAAAAGTTGTAAATTTATGAGAAAAAAAGTTGTAAATTTATGAGAAAAAGAAGCCAAGGCCAAAGGTCACATAAGTCCCCTGTTTTCGTAGCTGTCCCAACGACGCAGTATTAAAATTATATTCTCGTAAATTTACGTCTTTATTCTCGTAATCTCAGATTATTTTAATACTCCGTCGTAACAGGCTTTGCCTGGGACAGCTATGAAAACGGGGTCAAAAGGTAATATTAAAAAATTTTTTCTCTGAAATTTACGAGAATAAAAGTCGTAAATATACGAGAAAAAAAGTTGTAATATTACCTTTGACCAAGGCCAAAGGTCACATAAGTCCCCCGTTTTCATAGCTGTCCCAGGCAATGCCTGTTACGACAGAGTATTAAAATAATATTTTCGTAAATGTACGACTTTTATTTGTCACAATCTCAGATTGTTTTTTTTTTTTAAATGTGGCCCTAATACTCCGTCGTAGAGGATACAAAACATAATAATAATGACGAATTGTTTTTTTCTCACCCTGAAGGCGGGACTGCATCATCTCGTCTTATCAGAAACACATCGCAGCTCTTCGGACTCATGAACCAATGGTAAACTAGATTACTTTATTCCAGTTGTTTATGGTACTTGATATTGCTGTTTTGTGTGCTTTTAGGACATCGGCGGATCCGAAGAGGACTCCAATTAAAGCCCTTATCGTGGAAACTGAATCACCAACCACATTTTATGAATCATTCTGTGTCGTTATCCTGAATATTCATTTAAAAAAATCACGTTTGTTACTTCCCGTAACTATGACATTGACTGATTTGTGTCATGCTAGAAGCTTCTGTACATGGCAGCTCATTATACACTCACAGGACATAAAATTAGGCACACACAACCTGACACAAGAGTCGCATAATAAAAAGTCTGCATTCTTTCGAGAATATGTTGATTATTGTGGTTGTAGAAGTGCACTGTATGTTTCTGATCATGTTTAATACAGGGTTTGGGTTATCAGGGTAAAAATGTGCTATTTGATGCTGACTTGTGTAGGTTGCCCTACAGGGGCGACACATTGCAATTTGTGGAATAAATCGATCAGGAATCAGTGGCAATAAAATGTACATGCAGTGGTGCCTTGGCTAGAGTCATTCATCTGTTCCAGAAGGTCCAACTCAAGCCAAAACGGGCTCTAACCAAAGCAAATTTTCCCATAGAAAATAATGTAAATCTAATTCATCCATTCCAGACACCCAAAAATGTTAACAAAAAACACATACTATAGACAATAATTACAGTTTTATATGCAGAAAATGATGCAAAAATACCGTAACTTTGGGTATAAGCCGCACGTGCTCCGTCATCAAATGACATATTGTGGCATATACGGGTCCATGACGACCGTGACGACAGGAGCCAATCGTGAGCTATGAAAAAACTCACATGGAGCATGCCAACCCGTTGTAAATTGCAGGAGGTCATTACTCAATATAACAGTCTGACTCGAGGCGTCATCTTACAAACAACATTCAACTCATCACACAGCAACTTAACACTCAATATGTAGTGTACATAGGAAATATACATTACCAATATGAGTTGAAAATAACAAACAGCAGCTATTTTAGCATCTATCCACAATGCAGCCAGAAGAGCCTGGAGAACAGAGCCCAGAGGGTGGCTGACCTCATTGCAGTGATTAATCTCCAAGAGAAATTCACGTTTCGAGCTGCATAAAGACAGGCAAGATAAGAAAAGAAAATGAAAAAATAGAATAAGAATAAATACATAAATAAATAACACGGAAATGCTAACTTCCAATTTGTAGTGCAATAATAATAATAATAATAATATATATATATTTATAATAATATTGATATTTCGTATTTCGTATTCGTATTTGTACTTTATTTATCCCACAGCGGGGAAATTTACTTGTTACAGCAGCAAGCAAGATACGCAAGTAAAGAATACATAGTGACTACAACATGGTTCAGGTGGTGCAGGTGTTATAGAGCCTGACAGCGGTCGGTATGAAGGACCTGCGGAACCTCTCCTTCTTACACCGTGGGTGTAACAGTCTGCTGCTGAAGGAACTGCCCAGGGAAACAACAGTGTCATGTAGCGGGTGAGAGGTGTTGTTCATGATGGATGTCAGCTTAGCCAACATCCTTCTCTCCCCCACTTCCTCCACGGAGTCCAGAGGACCGTCCAGGACAGAGCTCGCCCTCCTGATCAGCCTATTGATCCTGCTCCTGTCCCTGTCCGTGCTGCCCCCTCTCCAGCAGCCCACAGCATAGAAGATGGCTGAGGCCACCACAGAGTCATAAAAGGTCCGTAAAAGAGTCCTGCACACACCAAAGGACCTCAGTCTCCTCAGCAGGTGGAGGCGACTCTGGCCCGTCTTGTAGAGGGCGTGGGTGTTGACGGACCAGTCCAGTTTGTTGTTAAGGTGAACACCCAGGAATTTGTAGCTGTCTACCAACATAAGTGAATCTGTGGCGACACCCCCCCCCCAAAAACAAACAAAAAAAGCAAAACACACGTGTATTCATTCCTTTCGGTGTTCACTGAATTGAAGTCTCATGTGATTTTCTGACATAAATTGGAGGCATATTTTTGAAGGTGGCTTTGTGTATAATACTTCATCAATATCTGTATTGAAGCCATCTTTTTTGGACAGCATCATGAAGGAATCTGCTGAGAAACTCCAGCTCGGCCACAACTGCAAGTGGCAGGAAGACAAGGATCCAAAACATACCGCCAAGGTAGTGAAGAAATGGTTCAAGGACAATGATGTCAATGTCCTAGAATGGCCAAGTTGGAGTCCTGACCTGAATCCAATGGAGAACTTGAAGACCAGAGTGACGGCTAGCAAAGCCACCGACCTGACCCAGCTTGAGGCTTTGGCCAAGGAAGAATGGGCCAAACTCCCACAGGAGATTGTGGCCACGTAAAAGAATCGTCTGGAAGCAGTCATAAACAACAAAGGCTATTAAGGAAAGACACTGGACTCAGTAACCCTAAGATATGAATCATTTTGAATTTTTTTAAATCCATGAATAAAATAGCCCTGAAGTGAAGAATTGTGTATTGTTGTTATTCTTTCACTTGTTGGTCATGTAGAAATCACAAACAAACTTGACAAAATGCATTCATTTCATCACAAAAATAAAAAATCTCAAATATTACCAAGGGTATGAATGATTTCTTAAGCCAATGTGGCCCACGAGTTAAAACGTTTTCTATCTTGTGACTGCCCATTAGCGACACTGCATAAAACACGATCTCCTGCCCCATAAACAGTGCTGTCCACACGTGCTCTAGTTCCTCATGCATACAGAGATACAGCGGGGCCTCCTCACTAATAAGTTGACATGATGCCGTCGGGGGTCAAAGAGTGAGCAGGAGGCCAAAAAATAAATAAATCAAGAATGCACCAGCAGGCAGGAGAGAGTGTGATACAAGGAATTAGCGTGCACGTCTTACTAAGGGCTGCCAGGAACTGTGCAAGGCTGTGAAGGGTTACTTCTCGCTTCATACTGTACAGTTTGATGTCATATACGCTGCAAAAAACGGTAAATGCCGTATTTGTGTGACATCTTAAATTCAAAGTAAAAGTCTGTACGTCAATCACATTTTGACTGATTTATGTCAAATCCAATGTTGTTGTGTATAAAGAGAACACTGTAAATCATTAGTACGCTGTCGTTGTCTTCAAGGTCTTCTAACAGATTTGATGTGCAGGAGTCCTAAAAGTCCAAAGGAGGGTGACTGTCATGTGTCCTCAGAATGTGCTGGGAGGGTGTGGCGTGACTCGGCACCTCCGTATTAAGTGACTCAGCAGAGTTGTGATTGGATAAAGGTTCCTTCTCACCTCTTCACTCTTCCAGCACGCCGATATTCAAGTCCAAAGTGAGATCGTACCCCGACGAGTTCGCCCAGACAACGGCAGACGAACCTAAACGGAAACAGCGGAGAAAACGTGAGTAAAATGATGCGACACATTTTTGATACGGTTCCTCTTATACTTTTTATGACTTTTTTTCCCCATCATGAATTAATATCGACATGCATTGGATGGCTCTCATTAGAATCTACTGTACTACAATTCCAATGACTCATTGGAATTGACTAAATTCCCCCAACAGAATTGAACGGTACTTCGACGGCGGTTATCAACTTACCTTGTCAAGTCTGGTTTTCGGGTTTGTGCTAAGCGCGCGTTCACATGAAAGGGGGTGTCTGGCGTCACATTGTCCTACTTCTGCTGAAAAGCGAAGCGATCCCAGCCAGTGTATTTTATACAAGATGCGCAAGTCATTATAATGGAGCGCTATGGGGAGTTCCCAAAAGATTATGACTGCCAAAAGCAACACAGTCGCCGCCAACAGAGCGAGGGAGGACCGCTGGCATGCCAGCATGCAGCGTGTGAATGTGCAAGTTAATACTGCTTGTATCTCGTTGTAGCCACTAGAGGCGACCTTTTGCCTTGTTATAATAAAACAAGTGTTTTCTTGCAGTTGATTGATGTCTCAGAGTGTTTATTTCTCCAGCAAATATTGTAACATAAGAAGACTAACGGGCTGAGGACTCCTGCAACATTTACATTGGTTAACATTGGCCTAACTGGCCTAACTGGCCTAACTATTTCATATTGCATGTTATTCCTGGTGTCAAGAGTATTCCCTTGGCTGAAAATCCATCACGCTTATAGATGCATGATATCATCAGAGAATGCTCTCTTTTCTTTTTTTTTTTCTCAATGTCCCATCAGGCCCTCGTAGGTTCTCGATAAATGATGACGCCATCTCCCAATGAGTTCAAACAGTGAAACAGCAGCACTTTCAAAGCAGATTTTAAGCTGAAAGCCTGGACATAACCTGGTAGGGACCAGGTTGTGAGTTTAGCCTACGTTACCTTGGTGATACAGCTGCTTTAAAAGAGAGCTACCTTCGCTGAACACTCAACACCGCTCGCTAAGCCACTAAACTCGCTTCGCATATTTTAATTGACTAATTTTAAACATTTTTTAAATTCAGTGTTAAAGTTTCACTTCCAGCTGCAGGATATAAAATAAACCAAAGTAAAATAATATATAGATAAAAACTGCTCCAAAAATCCTGTAGTATAAACTGTGCAATAAACCGTGAACATGTACACAGCTGTAAATAGTGTATATACTGTACCTTCTTGATTTACATGACCTTGATTTTTGCACTCTCTCTGCTATTGTGTGCTCTTGCTGCTGTAAAACCGGAATTTCCCCTTGTGGGACTAATAAAGGCATATCTTATCTTACGTCATTAAATAACCTTTTTTTGTCTTCTGTCATAACCGAAAGGAGCCACATCAAGGAGGGTGAAGAGCCGCATGTGGCTCCGGAGCCGCGGGTTGCCTGCCCCTGAACTAAGTGATGAAAACATGAATTGTAATACATTTTATTTGTATTTGTTTTAATTACGTAGTAATTTAATGCTTTTTAAATGTTGTCTTATTGAATTAAGTGTACAGTGTTCCCTCGTTTATCGCGGGGATAGGTTCCCAAAATAAGCTGCAATACGTGAAATCCACGAAGTAGCCAACTTTGTTTCCAATGATTCTATATGTGTTAAGGCTGTAAAAGCCCTCACCATTCACTTTATACGCTTTTCTCAGACAGGCGTTAACATTTTATCACATTTATTTCTTGTTTATTTTTCACAGAAGTTCGGTTATGTTGACTTGTGCAAGTGTAAACATGTGATGTTCCTTCATGTAACTGAGTTAGGTGTGTTTGAAATAAAGGAATAAGTCTGTGTGTACGTTAATAATGAAGACAATTAAATTGGGCTCTCATTAAAGCACCTGGGTGTGTGCTCCTCTCACCTGTAGCCCACCACCATGCCCCTGAACGCCGGAGGCACCGGCTACGGCAGCGTGGCCGCCCCGGGACTCTCGGCCAGCGTAACAGGTTCAGAGACGGCCTCTCTGCTCGTCCCGGACCTCGAACCGGACCAGCATTGGCGGCCCATGAGCAAGGAGGACCTGGAGTTGTCTGCTGGGGGCCCCGGCTGGAGGAGGGTGCGGTGCTACCTGGTGGTACTCTTCTGGCTGGCCTGGTTGGCGATGCTCGCCACCGCCGTGGCCATCATCGTGACCAGCCCACGGCCGGTGCCTGCCCGGCTCGGCTGGTGGCAGAAGTCGCTGTTTTTTCAAGTGCAGCCGCAACCTGTGGAGTCAGGCGCCATCGAAGGTGAGAAAGTAAAGCTTAACTCTTTTTATTAACTCTTATTTCTTTTTTCCGCATCCTGTCATTTTACTTTAACTCCACCTTAGCCATGAACAACAACCATGTTTTTAACGCGCTAGCTTGGTGATGACTCGCTTCTTCTTTGGGTATTAGTGTTCGTTCTTTTGTTGTTTGCCCCCTGGTGGTCACAGCCTGGTATAAAAAACTAAACAGCTACGTTTACCATTTTCGAAGGTTAATAGATATACTTTATTCATATTGTGTAGGCTAAAAAATAATGTAAAAATATATTTAGTGTTGATGGGATTTATTTAATTGAAGATTTTATGCTCAACTTGAAAGATTAACTCATAGAAACTTTGCAGCACAATTGTAGTCACTAAATCAATGAAGGAATGATGGACAAGTATCACAGTTTCTCAATAAACGTCTTAAAGAGTGAGCTCTCATTTAAAGATGTTCATAATTTATTATTATGTTAACTACTGTTTGCAGTGGTGCCAAACAGTGCTGAGATTGTGTCCCTCTCCTGTAGCTGTATGTCTTCTTTCTGTAAGAATGAGGTCACAGACACAGACGCTCTATGTGCAATAAATGCGTTCACCGCAGTGGAAAACTTTTCTCGTCTGAGCTGCTGCGGGAATACCCGTCTGTATGTCGCCGGGCCTTCACAAAGGACGGGGTTGCGTGACACCCGGGCCGCTTAGTAGAACGAAAACAGTGCTGCGTCAAAACAAAAGTACACACTCATTCAAGACATCTGCCGTATTGAAGTGAGGGGGGGGAGGGGGAGGGGGGGGGGGGGCGTACACATGTCACAGCAGCAATACATGATAACTATCAGTGTTTCACGCAGGACTGCAATCTACCTGTGGCTTTGGGTAGGTGGAATTGGTAGTTCAGAAGCAGAGTTATGATGCCATCTACAAAGAAAGGCAGGCCACCACAAATACTTAAATGTATGGGAAAGATAAAGTATGCTTATGTCTAGATAACACGTGGTAAATATAATACTGTATATGTGATTTCACGCGGCTATGAAGCTCTGTGTGAGCAACTTCCCTACCTCAAGTCTTTGGGCGTCGATGCTCTCATCCTGACGGGGTTGTTTGACCGGTCTGCATCCTTGGTAAACGTCACCGAGACAGGGCAACGGTCTGGAACGCTGTCCCAAGTCCAGCATCTGCTCAGCGAGAGCGACAAAGCAGGTGAGCCAAAGATTTCCACGATAAAACGTCCTTGAATGAGCCCATGATGTGCACCTCGTCGTCTCGCAGGCCTCAAAGTGGTGCTGGACGTGTGTGGCGTGCGGGTTTTTGCTCCTCAGGATGACGTCAAGCAGGTCAAACATGCCGACTTGATGCGCAGGTCTTCGGCAGCGCTTACGTCCTGAAATGTATGATATATTCCCACAGCATGTGCTTCGCTTCTGGTTGGGGAAGGGAGTGGCTGGATTTTTAATCTGTGACACGGATGAAGCCTATTCAGAAGAAGTAAGTGGACAGTTTTTACTTGAGTCGTATTTGTGCTAATAAGTTATTTATACTACAGACTCTGTTGACCTGGAGAAGCATTCTGGATGGGTTCAGCCAAGACGAAGAAAGGTACTGTTGGACATGTCCAGTTATTCATGATATTTAATAAGAACCCACAAGTACAGACTTATTAGGACAGTGACGCTTATATTTTTGCATATGTGCACCACCACGGTCCCTCCCCAATGCGATTTACATACGCGTACAAAAGAAATTGAACGGCATTATTTCTTATTACCGTCGTCTTTAATTTGTAAGATAAAGCGTCACCCAATTTACGTGCTGCTAGAAACCTGAAATAGAATATAAATACCCTTACCACAAAACATACAGCAGTAATATACTACAGTATAAGTAGCATACAGCGCTGTGAAAAAGTGTTGGCCCCTTCCTGATTTCTTCTTTTTTTGCATGTTGGCCACACTTAAGTGTTTCAGATCATCAAACAAATGTAAACAACACAACTCAACACTTGATGCACTTTTTAAATGAAACTTTTTATTATTAAGGGAGCAAAAAAATCCAAAGCTACATGTCCCTGTGTGAAAAAGTTAATAAGTGGTTGGCCCCCCTTAGCAGCAACAACTGCAATCAAGCGTTTGTGATAACTTGCAATGAGTCTCTTCCAGCGCTGGGGAGGAATTTAGCAGAATTGTTGTCATTCAGCCACATTGGAGGCTTTTCCTTTCTAAGGTCATGCCACAGCATCTCAATAGGATTCAGGTCAGGACTTGGACTAGACCACTCCAAAGTCTTCAGCCATTCAGAGGTGGACTTGCTGGTGTGTTTTGGATCATTGTCCTGCTGCAGAACCCAAGTTGCTTTCAGCTTGAGGTCACCAACAGATGGCCAGACATTCTCCTTCAGCAGAACTCATGCTTCCATTCATCACAGCAAGTCTTCCAGGTCCTGAAGACCATCACACTACCACCACCATATTTTACTGTTGCTATGATGTTCTTTTTCTGAAATGCCAGATGTAATGGGACACACGCCTTCCAAAAAGTTCAACTTTTGAGTATTTTCCCAAAGGTGTTGGGGATCATCAAGATGTTTTCTGGAAAAATTGAGACGAGTCTTAATGTTGTTTTTGTTCAGCAGTGGTTTTGGTCTTGGAACTTTGCCATGCAGGCCGTTTTTGGAGTGGAGTCATGAACACTGACCTTAACTGAGGCAAGTGAGGCCTGCAGTTCTTTGGATGTTGTTGTGGGGTTTTTTGTGACCTCTCGGATGAGTCGTGGCTGCGCTCTTGGGGTCATTTTGGTTGGCCGGCCACTCCTGGAAAGGTTCACCACTGTTCCATGTTTTGGCCATTTGTGGATAATGGCTCTCACTGTGGTTGGCTGGATTCCCCAAAATTTAGAAATGGCTCTATAAACTTTTCCACACTGACAGATCTCAATTCATCTCAATTAAGTTATGTTTTAACAGGGGGGCAATCACTTTTTCACACAGGGACATGTAGCTTTGGATTTTTTTCTCCCTTAATAATAAAAAGTTTCATTTAAAAAGTGCATAAAGTGTGGACATTGACTAATATTTACATTTGTTTGATGATCTGAAACATTTAGGTGTGACAAACATGCAAAAAAAAACCCAGAAACCCTTTTTCACGCCACTGTAAATACACAAACAATCAACATCAAACAATTGAAATAACTGTGAGGTCCAGAAAGTCGATGGCTGGAAATCCAAAGGAGTATTTGTGTTTTTTCAGGATCATTGTCGTGAAACAAAGCGGAGACCTTCTTCCTCCTCCGAGAGGCTCCACCCAGGACCAGCTCAACGACACTTTGGTGGATGTGGTCATGAGGTCGGTGCTGCCAGCCTCGCCTCACCCGCTGTCCGCTGGTGAAGTGGCCACGGCCATTGAGAGCCACCTGCAGACACCTGAACACACGTGGCTTGGCTGGCAGGTGAGAAGTGACTGGAAAGAGTGGATGCTAGGTGTGATGCCATGACCTCAAAGACCACCTCTGCCCTGCCAGGTTGGAGGGAAAGCGCCTTCTGCCTTGAGGAAAGTGCTGCTGGTGTTGATCATGACCTTGCCAGGGACGCCTGCACTCCAGTATGAGGAGCTGGACGCAACACAGGTTCACCCCACGATGCTTAAATGAGTCATGATGAGCGTTACGTATATTTGTAACACCATTAAACCTTTTTGTGTGCCCTGTAGAGCGGTTCTCAACATGACGGAGCAAATAACAGTGAAGCATCAGACTTCCATGCAGTGAGTTGCAGCAATAAGTGCATTTTTTCCAAAGGATAAAGACCTTTGACTAGTATTCTTATTTTCCATCACATATCCATGCAACCTTCACGTATCATCAACAACCTTCATCAACAGTCTAATGTCTTCATGAATACAAAACAAAATGATACATTAAAACAGAAGCAATATCTACTCTACTCAAAGATCCTCTACGTGACAAGAGCGCGCTGCTGTCTTTAAGGGCCTACTGCAAAAATGCCAGTCAAAGATCATCTATATAATAGGCTGTCTTGAAGGACCTACTGAAAAAAAAACAAAAAAAAAAACCCAAAACGGTAATCAAAGATTCTCTATATATATACACAGGAGCACTCTGCTGTTTTTAATGTCCTACTGCAAAAACACTTGTCAAAGATGCTCTATATGACAGGCTGTCTTTAAGGGCCTACTGCAAAAAAACAAACAAAAAAACCCAAAACGGTAATCAAAGATCCTCTATATATACAGGAGCACTCTGCTGTTTTTAATGTCCTACTGCAAAAACGCTTGTCAAAGATGCTCTATATGACAGGCTGTCTTTAAGGGCCTACTGCAAAAATGCTAGTCAAAGATCCTCTATACAGCAAGCTGTCTGTAAGGACCAACTGCAAAAAAACAAACAAACAAAAAAATGCTTGTCAAAGATCCTCTATAAGGCAAGCTGTCTTTAAAAAGCTACTGCAAAAATGCTATTCAAAGATCCTCTATAAGGCAAGCTGTCTGTAAGGACCTACAGCAAAAATGCGAGTCAAAGATAATCTATAAGACAGGCTGTTTTATAGATAGGACCTACTGCAAAGACGCTAGTCAAAGATCCTCTATTGGACAGGAGTGCTCTGCTGTTTTTAATGTCCTAAAAATGTCCTGGGAGTGTTCTACTGTTTTTAAGGACCTACTTCAAAAACGCTAGTCAAAGATGATTTATGTGGCAGGAGAGCTGTGCTGTTTTTAGGGATCCACTGCAAAGACGCAAAAAAACAAAAACATGAGTCAAAGATCCTCTATGTGACAGGAGTGGTGTGTTTTTAGGAATCTGTTGTGGCTCCCAAGTCACGTACCAGTTTGCCCCACAGGCCGCCAGTTGGCTAACCTGTTTTTAAGCAACAACTGCTCGTCTTAATGCTCCTGCTCTTGTGCACTTGGATCATGAGTGGACCGATGCGGACTCCCACAATCAGGTCCACATCTCTCCTGTTTTTCAGGACAAAGTAAAGCTTCGGCGTTCCGCTGCGGCCCTCCTCACCTCCCTCAGTCACATCAGAGCCCGAGAGGAGGCGCTCCTCTTTGGATCCTTCACTTTCCTCCCCTGCAACGCCTCCTCCTCCTCCACAAACTCCACCCTGTCCCCCTCTGCCTCTTCACCCCCCATCCTGGCCTTCCTGCGCTCGTGGGGCTGTGTCCACTTCCTGGTTCTGCTCAACATCGGGCCTGAGCCTCACGCCCTGGACCCCGCCTGGGGCCCCAGCCTGCCCGAGGCTGGCGTATTTGTGTCCAGCTCTGGAGTAGAGCGCTTGGGGGCCGTCACCCTCAAGGCGCTGGTACTGCATCCCCGTGAGGCCGTCGTCATCAAACTGTTTGAACCAGGAAGCTACTCATAAAAAACGATTGTATTATTTATGGCAATGGACAATAAAATGGTGAAATCCTCAGTTGTGCATCATCATCATCATCTGTGGTTATCGTCACGCTACAAAACTCTTATTGTGAACGTTTAAGAGGTACTCGAAATGTTCCAAACATGTGGTTGCTGTAGCAGCCTGAGTATTACTCAGAAAACAAACCACAACCTCATTTGTCTTCTTGTGTCAAACCTTTTTTTTCCAGCCTAATTGCAGTAGTGAAAGGCATTGCAATACTTACACAGCCACTAGATGGTGCCAGAGTAACAAAAACAACATAAAGCATTCCTTATTGATTTTGGACACAAGTCTAAAGTTTTCAAGGATGACGAATGGTTCTAAAATGACAGTAAACTCAAATGCTGGGACTAAAATATACATTTTTAAATCTTTATTGAATTTTCTAGGAATTAAATACAGTTATGCACAACATTCTTACCATTGTTACTTGTTGAATGGGATCCTTTGGTTGGAAAAGAAGTATTTCTAAATATATCCATGCAAGTTATTAGCCAATTTCATTGTTTATTTGTTGAAAATTATTGCTATTCGTGATGTTATTGGATAATTATGAGGAAACACAATCTGAAGAAATTACATATTCACGTCATTTGGGGAGAGCATTTTGGCCTGAAATAAACACATGCCATCGTGTACTTCTTTAAGTACACAATATTATTTCATCAAACAGGCGCCCGTGAGGAGTAATTCTACATATACATTCAAAATGATCAAATTTTGCCATGAAATCGCCCCCAAAAAAGTACAATATATTTCTCAATGTCAACATATACACGCCACACATGCATCACAATACATGTTTTCTTTGCTAACATTTCATTTCACATGAAAAAAAAGTGAATTTAATGCACATTACCATTGACAAAAACATGTGACTCGTACATTCATTGGAGTGGAATCACATTCCAGTGAGCCCCACGATGTGCAAGTAACAACAAGCACCTGGGTCAGTGTCATGCATGGATGAGTCTCAATAGAGAACGTCGATGTGCGGCAGCCGACAGTGAAGAGGCATGAATACATTTGCAAGCGCCACACTCACAAACCACGCTGACAAGTAACAGCTGCACTGCAGAAGCTCTTTAGGAAGGCGAGGATGAACGAGGTGCCATCAAATGTGCGTCCAATGACGTTATGGGGTTTCAATCAAAACAATGCGCACATAAAACGTCAGGCTGTGTTCACACGTGTGGTTGGGCGCATCAAAAATACCACATTTTTGCCATGGGACCAAAAGCGGTGCAGTAAAGAGCGCATGCATAATAATGTAAGGCCTTGGACAACTGTTGCTGTTTCCATACTACGTGCCATAACCTCGCTTTTTGGACGCCCCATTTTTTGTATGATTTGGTCTTTGTCAAAAAATGTTGGTTTTCTTACACCATCTTGGTTTTTGAACAATATTGCGCATAGCAAACTAACCCGTTTGCCCTCTACTGAATTGTTCTGGGGTATCGAGTGCCCACACAAAACACCCCACGCGTTGCTGACTCACCAGCCATGCTTGTTATATATTGAGTGCTAAACAACCCTCCATGGGGCCAAGGAAAGTTGCAAGTGCCAGCAGTGCCGGCTCAGGAGGTGGAGCGGGTCGTCCAGAAACCGGAAGTTTGGCGGTTCGATGCTCGTCACTATCGTTGTGTGCCCGGGCAAGACACTTCACCCACCTTGACGGAACACAGTGAATGTTTGGTGGTGGTCGGAGAGGCCGTAGGAGGACGATGAGTCCAGAGGGAAGCTGACGTCATTGCAGCGCCTCAATTAATGCATTGCTCAGAAGCAATGCCTGATGGGAAAACTTTAAAATGTTTTTTTATTTTAAAGTCTTATTGGGACATGTTTGTATATTTGGATATACACCTTTTGAGTTAAGTTACTGTGTAATGAATTTAGTGCTGCTAGTAAATTGTTCTTTGAAAGATGACACGGTGAGTCAGACGGTTATGTTATACCGGTAGATATACTGACCTCCACTGACTTCCATTGGGTTGACAAGCTCGGTGTGAGTGCACTGATAGCTCGTGATTGGCTCCTGCCAAAGAAAGAGCTATTGTTTCCTCGCTGACTCGCAAGCGGCACAGTATTTAAGCATTTAGTAGTAGTTCTGAAGTAAAGATGTCACAGGATTAGGATTTAGCCATAAATTGGCTGCACCGCTGTATATGTTTACAAAAAAAGTGGCGGCTAATACACCGGAATTTATGGTAATCACAAAATCCAAGGTTCCACTGTACCAAAATGTTGTCTGCTGGGTTGAAATGTTTTTATATTCAGCTATATTTACCAGCTTAAATTGCCACAAAAAGCTTCTAAAATATACTTTTGAAGAGCGCCGATGTTTTACACACACGCACACGCACACACACAGCAGAGAGACAGCATTTCCAATGTATTTTGTCTTACATATTTAGCATTTCTGGTTGGCGTGTTTGGTGCGTGTGGCGTTCACACTTTCAGCTTGAGTGAACCGAACCGCACTTGCAAGTGTAACGCATGCCAGCTAGTGCAGCTGTGTGAAAGTTAGCCGATAAAACCGCCTGAAGGGTCAGGCCGTGGAGATGGTCGAGTATTGACAGAGTCGTTGAAAACTTGAGCGTTTTTTACTGACTCGCGGGTATTCGTCTCTGTTAACTCGTTCACTTACCTTGCTGCCGCTAGCTAAATTAAAAAGGAAACCGGGTAACATGGCACTAATTGTGCAACTGTTACTCCAACTGCATTTGTATAAATGGCCTCAAATCCTCCTTTCCACTTCCTGTTCCTGTCTGAGCTGCTGGCGAACCTCGACTCACTACACTCACGAGCCAACGCAGGCATGAGAGGGCCGACAAGTGAATCATGAACCTGACGTGGGCTCACGGCGTTTAGTGAGTCGGGGAGGTGCACATGTTGCATGTGTGTGAGCTTCTCGTGTGACGTAGACGCCGCACTGAGCGTTGAATCATACGTCGACGTTACCGCCATATTGCATGTGGTGCGAAAGAACAGGGAAGACGCCTAATTCATGTACTGCATGGAATTGTACCAAGCGGTTCACGGTCCAAAGAAGATCTCACGGGATTTCCTGCCAGTTAGTAATAAGGCTGAAAAAAATACCTGTGATTGTATGCGGCCGGGCTGCGTGCTTGTCTGGTGATTAGCATGTTCTCCCCGTGCATGCGTTGGTTTTCTCTGGGTACTCCGGTTTCCTCCCACGGTCCAAAAAAAATATACACTATGACGCTCAACTTCCCACAAAGCGACTCTTCTTAAAGGGCCAGGCTCAGCCTGTAACAGCGTTCACATGCTGCATAAAAAAAAAAAAAAAAACTAAAATTGCACAAAATCCGCAAAACAGCGAGTCCGCGAAAGGTGAACTGCGATAGAAAGAGAGAACGCTGTACTCAATTCACTATGGCACTGGACATCGAGTTGAGAGCTCAGGCTTTTCGCCCGACGGCTAACGTTGCCGACTCTCATCGTGCGGACCGTGGATTGAGCCCAGGCGGAACGTGGCGCTGGCTGGACACCAGACGCGTGAAGAAGACGCCATCTTCTGATATAAATAGGAACTTGCGCAATGCTGAAAAGTCATAGCAGAGCGCGCTTCGTCTTTGGTCGCGAATCGTAATGAAGGAAGTGTAAACATTCGTGCATATTACTGTACGTGTATGCACCCACTTTCCACTTTATTAGGCACACCAGCACAAACTGGAAGATAGAAGAGTGGTTTCAATACCTGATAGTGGGCAAGGCTAATGTACAGGATGTTAGCCATTCATGGTCACATGACTCGGTGCTTAGTGCTAACTAAGTCGACTTGCAGCAGAAACTCTTACTGACTAGTCTCCAGTCCAAGTCTGTGTACCTCGGTTTGGAGATGTCTCACCACTAACGCAGCCTCCTTCACTTGCACGGCGGCGAACTCCTGCTGGGCGACGCCGGTAAACCCGAGGAGAAGTTACGCTGCGTCACGTCGAGAGAGTTGCACCGGACGTGATCTTCCAGGGGCACGGACATGGCGCAGTGCGCCGGCGTCTTCTCGCCGGTTCCTCTGCTGAAGCGGCAGCTCAGCAGCGAGCGCAGGTGTCGGAAGACCGACTTGCGGCAGATGATGAAGACCCAGGGGTCCACGATGGGGTTGAAGGCGTAGAAGCGGAAGGCGGTCAGGTTCTCGTGGTCGCCGCAAAACGGGCGGATGGCGTTGATGAAGCCGGCGATCTGAAGCGACAGAAAGGAGACGTTGGAGTGACTTTGCTGTTAGAAATGTAAGTACTTCTCAAATAGTGGGGCAATGATTGAGCCGTGCTGGTGCCAGCAACTGGTGGGCAAACGACATACTTGCTCAGAAAACACAACACATCCACAGCAATCCACATAAATCAACAAGAGGGCGCTAAACATAACCGTAAACCAAAAACTAAAACCCTTATCCTAACCCTAACCTAACCGCAAGGCATGCTGGGTAGTCCAGCTGTAACAACAATATGAACTATGAACAATTAAACATTGGATATGTTAACTTAAGTGTATGTTAACTCCTGCTTGTTTATTTCTCTGAGGACTGCGCTAACTTGCTCCCAGGCTGCACGGATTGACTACTATACTGTATTCTTCACATTTTTCCCTCCCCCCATATTTGGTCCCAAATGCTGATACTACAGTATGTGGGGAAGCATTAAGGTAAGTTTTGATGAGCTAATGGCATACTTGTTGGTTGCTAGCACACACGTCAAACAGCGACGTCATAATCTTCTCTCTGAAAAACAAACTCCAGGCTGGTAGTGGTGGGTGGTGGCTCTGTATTCACTTTGGGCTTTTAATTTGATGTTGTTCCTCTCTCAGTTTTACACAATACATAATAAAACATGTTGCACTGCAGACATGTGTTTGTATACCGTATATCATATCCATGGTGCAAGTGGATAAATTACAAGTGTAACCCGTCCGCCTGCGCCGGGGATCCAACCCTGTGCCTTTGGAATCAAAGGCGAGAAAAATACCAGTCAGCCGCTCATCCTGACTACTTGCCAAGCGCTCAGCTGAGCTTTTAAATGTGGTTGTTGCTCCAGAATAAGCTTTTTTTTCATCAAATACTTCGTCACCGTCACACAAAATGTGGCACTCACCCATGCAAAAGACCTCTGCAGTGATGTGACATTGTGACATGTGCAGAGCTTCTCTTGACGTTCATGCGGCATTAACGGTGGCAGAACAAGATCTCATTTGAATAATACTGAAGAATAAATGGGGAATAGCAGTATTTTCCTGGTCTGTAGCCAAGCAAAGAGCCTGGCAGTGGCAGTAAACTCCACAAGTCAGCAAGACAGCAGCAGCTGGAAGCTCGGAGACGGACCACAGCTGGCCCGTGAAGACGTTTTCTCACCTCACTCTTCTTCTCCAACAACAGATCTCCATAACCTCCACGAAAAAAAAACGCATGATGGAGTGTTGTTGCGCTGGCCAAAATGTTTCCCTGTTGCTAGGGCCTCGTCCCACGACGAATAGGGTGGCGACGGAGAAGGAACAGAGGGAGCGAGAACAGACAATATGTTCAATATGTGCTTCAGGCGCATGGATGTGGTCATCCTTGAGAAGTGGGTGGAGGCGGAACAACAAGACAATAGCAATCCCTCCCTGGCATCGCAACTTGCGAACCGTAAGAGTTGCCATCTTTCACGCCTCAAAAGTGGATCGACGCTAGGACCTCTGCTTTTTACAAAGTCATCATGTTAACTTCAAGGAAGAGTGCACTTTTTGTGGAAGTTTGCCCATCATCCACAATCCTTATGTGAAACAAAAAGGAGTTAGCATGAGCCAGCTAACATGGCACGTCATGGGACGTACTTATTTGGACTATGAAGCCCTCTAAAAAACCCTCTAACAAGGTTTTCTGGGTTTATATAAATGACACATGCAATTATATTGCACACACATGTGCTCGTGCACAAGTGAGCGTAGCATGGACTTGGTGGATTATTTTGAGTCTTTATTTGTTTCTATTGTGATACGTGGAGTTTACGCTCAATAACTGGTGGTTGTCTATGATATGTGGTCGATGTTGCATGTGCTTGAGCGTGAAGGAGCGCACCATGGACTTTGACTTTGTGGATTATATTGAGTCTTTCTATTTATTTCTACTGTGCAAGGCGTCAGTTTTCATTCGTAACTGGCAGGACGAGGGATTTAATTCATTTCATGACACATATAGTATATTGCACGCACATGTGCTCGCGCATGAGTGAGTGCGTCATGGACTTTGTGGACTATTTTGAGGCTATTTGTTTCTTTTGTGAAAGGTGGCGATCATGATTACTAACTGGCAGGTGGAGTGATCACATTCATTTTAGGGTATGGGACTTGGTGGATTATTTGGAGTCCTTATCTGCATTTCTATTGTGCAAGGTGGCGGTTTTCATTAATAACCGGCGGGGGGGGGGGGGGGGGGGGGGGGGGGGGGGGGGATTCAATGACGCATACCTTATTGTGCACGCGCATGTGCTCGTGCATGAGTGAGCGTATTATGGACTTTTTATGTGTTTCTCTTGTGAAAGAGGGCGGTGGTGATTAATAACTGGCAAGAGGAGCAGTCACAAGTATTTTATGATATGCGCGTGTGCTTGTGCACGAAGGAAAGATCAGTGAAAATGGTCTAAAATGGCCGCTAATGAAGGGGTTGTCTTTTGACAAACGCCTGGGATTGAATGAGTTCATCATATGACACATACAGTTCATTGCATGCACATGTGCTCGTGCACAAGTGAGAGTATCGTGGACTTTGTGGACAATTTTGGGTGTTTTTATTTGTTTATATCGTGAAAGGTGATGGTTACGATTACGACACGTCCAGGTTGAGCTCCAGGGGGAAGTATATGGTGCTCAGAACACTCCTCAAACAAAGCAGACTTTCGGTGTCAAGTGTGGCCAAGCAAAGCACCCCAGTGGCATCGTTGGTGCATGATGGTGAATCGGCCATCAAATACGCAGCGCTTTGCCGCGCTCCGAGCCGTGTCAACCTAAACTTCATCATCAAGTGTTGGCAGAAAGCTTTTCCCTCCTGATGAGCAGTGCCACCCTCCACTGTTGCTTCTGTTCCCTCGTGCCACCCTGCCTCTTATGGTCCTCCAAGCCGCGCGGAGAAGGACACAAATCACGGCTGTCTGCTCCCAGCGCCAAAGGCCACGGGGACATAAGCGATGATGTGTCAGACTGTCTTTAAACATGAGGATATGAATGTGTTGCAGGCGCGACGTTACAGCGGTGAAGGAACAAGCTATGAAACAAGCGAGAGGGCCTGACGTGGTGCTTTTGCAAATTGGTAAAATTCATCTATCATCCTGTCATCAGCCACCTTCATCCAAAAATACGACTGCATGTCCAAGAGACGTCCATTCAACTCATTTCTTGTACTGTTGGATAACATTTAAAAACTCACACGTGACTAGAAGCTTTGCTAACTATTTACAAGCTTTGAAACCGTGTATACAAAACTAAAGTGTATAAATAATGACACAGGGATATATTATATGTTGGAAGACAAGCATTTTAACTAACAGAAAATAAAATGTTTTCAAAAAGAACCCCTAAAATAATCAGTTAGCTTAAAGTTGTGTTAGTTGTGAAAACTGAAAGGGATAGTTGGGATTTTTTGACATGAAGTTGCATGACATCCCCCATCAGCAGTGTAGTACATCAACGGTCATCAACGGTAAATAAATGTTATAAGCTAAAGCTATTAAGTATGAAGTAAGTAGGGACGTCCTGATCCGATCGGCTGCCGATCCACTGAGTTTTGAAGGTCGAATAATATCGGTAACTCATTGACTTGATTTAAAAAGATACTGTAGCGCCTGAGGAGTGACTGCAGAGCTGCACTGCATCACAGCCGGAGCTGCTTCTATTATTCTGACGGCGTTTTATCACGGATGTGATTAATGTGGGTGTACCTAATGATGCGTCCAGTGAGTAATGCTATTGTGCGTAGCAACTGCACGCGCAGCACCCTTATATCAGCAAACACATGAACCAACGCTCGGGTCTCATCATTTTACCGTTGAGTCATTTCACCCCATCACTTCATCTACCATGACAAACCCCAGGAGCGTCTCAGACGGGTCCGTGCGCCTGGCCCCTCTTTGCCTTGTAAACATCATAGACGTGATCGTCACAGCGGCTGATGGCAACCGCCGCGGCAGCTTCTAAGAAACACAGCGCGCTAATGGATGTCTGCAGCGATGCAACCTAGACTGTAATTTCCCCATCTCTGGGCCCTGGAGGACTCTTCCTTTACTTCCTGATTCTGTTTGACTGTCCGATCGTTAAACAGCGCACGCTGCATTACCGCCTTTTAGTGAGGATCATTTACAAGAGTCAGTCAAGAAGGAGACACTTCCTGCTTCCACACATCACGTACACAATCCCTTAGATACCTTACCAGAGTGGTGTGAAAAATTCAGGCTTTGAACAAAGTTTTAGTTAGCAAACACTTGACCGGTGTGTGAGTTTTTATGCTTGGTTTATTTTAACACAGAGCCACACGGTATCGACACAAAATACAGAAAAACCACCACCGTGGGCAAGACAAGACAAAGAGCTCTCAAAGGACCGCACCGGCAAAGATTGCCGATAAAGCGCCGCTCCGTCGGCCCGATAATCAAAATGGAAAACACACATTAGTGAAGTGCGGATCCATACTGAAATATCTATGCCTCCGATACCAGATCTTAAGGCTTCTCAAATAAAAATATCGATACTTTGATACTTCAGTCGTTGGAGGTAATGTACTGTATATCATCAACAGTTGTTTCAAATAAATGAATCTGATGTGTTATGTTCTTTATTTTATGGTTTGAAATACACCCCTTTTTTAAATGCACCCAACACGTTAGGTGCACTCGCACAAAGTGTCGGTGGCGGATCAGCGTCGCTGATACCAGCCTGAATTTTACTGTGTGTCGAATCGGAGAAGAACTCAGCGGTATCGCACGGCACTAACATACATGATAACAGATCCGTGCAAGAGTTCCCCTTGTGGTTGTGAGAAATCTGAGGGACCAGCCCAGAATCACTCGGAAGGAACTTGTTCATGATGTCAAGGGAGTTGGGAGCACAGTTCATTCATTTCATGTAAATATAAAAATAAATAAAAAGACATAATAATAATAATAAAATACAAATACCGCCTCTAACCAAAGACACAAACTGGTAGAGTTTTTTCCCGTCCAAGGTAACGGGGACGGCCAATCACACGTTAGCAAGAAACGGCAGAGCCATTCGATGAGCTTGTGGGCGGTCCAAAGGAAAATAGGCTGCAGCGTGAGTGGCCGTGTTCAGCTCGGTCCGAGTGCTTGACCCGTCTACATTAATGTAGTCTAACATTGTTTTTGGACAGATAAAAACTGCAGGGGGCCAACACTGCCCTTTGAAAACGTGCCGGGCACCAGTCCTCCCCCAAATGATGTCAGTGCGCACAATAAGATCCCAGAGTAGCGTAGCCGGTTTGCGGAGCTTAATCCCATCGCCCAGCGACATCATTGAAACCGTACGGATTTGGAAAGAATCTGTAAAGGCGAGCGGACTAAAAATCCTTGTTGTCTGTAAATTTGAGTACTTTAGTGTTAGATATCACCTTCAGCCCCCCCCCACTGTGTTAGACCTCCTTGCATGAGGCAAGACTACCTCATCTTCTGATGCAGTAGTTGCTGGAAGTTCGTTGATCATCTGGTTTAGGTTCAGATCAGTCACGTCCAGTTGAAAGCTCAATCAATAAAGTACTGTCTGCATGCGTGAGCGTGTGTGTGCGCGCGAGCGTGCGTGTGCGTGCTCAGACTCTTTGTCTTTGGGGGAGAACGAGGCTCTGGTCTGAAATACAATAAAAACGAGGTCTGAAATGTCCATTAGTGGCTTTTTCTCTCTTGAGGCTGCTGCGGTGCACTACCTGGCCTCATTAGACACAAAATGGACACTCGTGGGAAGAAGAAGAGTGATGTGAATGCAAATTAACAAAACACGAGGCACGGAGGCACGCATTCGTCATTGTGTGCATAAAAGAAGCAAACAACTGGGTGACATCTTAACAAGGCATGTTTTGGACTAAAGAAGGGTCAAACATTGATTGTGATGTGGAAACTGACACAAAGACATGGTGTGAGAAGAGCAAAGAGGAACTGGAAACAACAGCAAAAACGAAATAAAAAAATCGTGTGAAAGCCCAGTGGGTGTTGAAAGTGGGTTATGTGGAATGTGAAAAGGGAAGCTGCGGCATGTGTTGAATATAAAATAACACGTCGTGGTTGCAACAGACTGTGGTTCTCAATCGGCAGTTCATCACTGCAAGAACACCAACGCGGTCTCTTGGCTTCTATTGGACACTTTTTCCCAATGTTCTAATATTTTGGTGGCCTTCATGACAGTTTCACAATGAACTCCAATCACATGAATAAAGTCATCGTTAGGGAATGAGAACAGAGCATTCATAAAGTTGGAAAGGCAGCTCATCCTTGGACTGGATTGGCTTTATCTTCAGTTGACGTCCCGTCACAGCGACTCTTCTTTATTTTGGAACTCACAGTCATCATTTGCCAACAGGTCATGCTAACACCAGTGGTCTGCATCCGGGATGTCCCGATCCACATTTTTTGGCTTCAGATCAAATACGATTTTTTTTAATAGTCTTGCCGATCCGATCCGGGACGAGCCATTTATTATTTGTTTGTTTTTTAAACATAACCTTCCGTTACGAACATGAATTTGTGGAATTGACAATGCTTATGAAATTAGCATTAAAAAGAATGCAAGCAAAGTATTGCTGAATGTGCTTTTTTTATTCCACAGCATGACCAACAATAATGTTGGGCTTTTGGAACAAACCTCTGTGAGTCAGGTCCCTAATCCAATAAAAATTGGATCAAACTGGAAAAAATGGGTGTGCAAAATACTTTTAGGGTAGGCCTAATCATTTGACATGGTTATACATCAATTTGTGGTGCGATTTAGAATATATGACTTATTTAAACAAACTCTCTTCAACACCATATTAATGTATTGACAGTCCCAAGTGTAAACCAGAGGATAGATCGGCACTTCCCGTGTGAGCTCCCCGCACCATGACACAGCAGTCCGGGCACAGTGAGGGGGAACTACCGCTGGACCTACGGAGCCCAATATCCGACATCCAATGTGAAACCAACTTCACCACGGTACACCGCTGACATGTCTGCATGGTGATGTTGCCTTTTCTTCTTCTTGCGGGTGGCGGGAGTCGACGAGTGGCAACCAGCTTTGAGACGTATTGGTATTGGTCGTATTGGTATCAAACGGACCGGCAGGATCTTGTGGCAGAAGCCGATCCCGATCCGGAAGATCAAACCGGGACCTAGTCTACATGCTACGTTAATCTTGTATTCGATTTTTCGTTACTCTGGCTCCAGAGCAAAAAAAATACATTCTTGGTGTACACTTTGGTGAGGTTTCCTTAGCTGCAATTATTGTTGTGGGACTAAAGCTGGGGAGTCCAAAGTGTGGCCCAGAGGCCAATTTGTTTTTTTGTTGTTTTTTTTATTGACCCAAAAAATATAATTTAACAAGAAAACCAAAAAAAAACAAAAAAAAAACAAAATGTCAAGATCAGCAGTAATTTTGCAAGAATAAATTAAAAGTTTTCAGAGAAAAATGTTGCACTCAAACAGGAAAAGTCCTAATTTATGAGAATAACGTAACATTATGAGGCAGAAGAACGCGTGTAGGTGTACCTAAAGTTGTGGCCATTCGGCATATTTAGGCCAGGAGTGAGAAAAGGGAGGGGGTCATTCCCACCACAATGTTTGCATGTTCTTGCTGGTAAACATCTGACAGGGTTCACTAAAATCCCCAAACCACCAAACATTCCACAGTGTCTGCTTGTAATTATTTCCACTTTGTTTGCTGTTTTTTTTCTCTTAACGGTCTTTGTTGTTTCAGTCTCTGTTGACTCAGTCCTGGTGAAGTTACCAATGCAACACAAAAAAATAGTTTGGAATGTTCGGATATTAAGAAATGTGTTGGCTAATTCTGAGAGAAATCAAAGACAAAGTCTGGTGTAGATGAATGTATCCACCCCAGACTGGAAAAGGAGAGAAATAATCAGAAATAATAATGGTAATAGACTTTACCAAGACTATTTACTATTTATTTATAAATCCTCAGTATACAAATAAGACACATATTCTTTATAAGATATTGATTTTTTGCAGTCTTCAAAGTCAAATGAAGGCACCTGTCGTGGAACACATGACTCTCGACTACAGTAAGTGAGCGAGACATCCACTTCCTTGTTCCATGACCCAGTGTTGTCTGCTAGAAATGAGCAGCTAATGATTACTGTTTTTATTTTCCATCACAGCGCTGTGTTTTTGCAGATGAAATAAAGCCTGTATGAAGTCACATTACCATGGTAATAAGTTGCCACACATCACCGTTGTGGTATGTAAGCGCCGCGTTACAACGGAGACACGTCACGGTGTTCAACTTGCTCTCGAGACACATTTTCTGTCTGTTTGTTGTTCAAAAATTGCAAAAATTGC
Source organism: Dunckerocampus dactyliophorus (assembly GCF_027744805.1). Taxonomy (NCBI): domain Eukaryota; kingdom Metazoa; phylum Chordata; class Actinopteri; order Syngnathiformes; family Syngnathidae; genus Dunckerocampus; species Dunckerocampus dactyliophorus. Next base: position 2,926,632 of record NC_072830.1, read on the forward strand.
AACTTTATTCCTTGTTTTCCTTCGTTCCTTTCGTTGTCTTGTCGCATTCTCTCGCCTCTTCAATCTTCCTGTTCCATCCGCTTCCCTCTTCGTCCCCTGCGTGGGTGACGGAAGCGCGTTGGTGATGTAAGCGATTCCTCCAGGCAGAAAGAAAATCCTCGATTATCTTTTGTCATCGAGTTGCAGCTTTCCCTCGCTCACCTTTTAAGGATTCGCTGTTTTGCGTATGAACGCTGTTACAGGTGGAGCCTGGCCCTTTAAGAAGAATTGCATTGTGGGAAGTTGAGTGTCTCTTCCCTCTCGTCTGTCTGCGCCGCCTATTGTTTTCTGCGTCCTGATTGGTTGTAGACCATTGTCTACAAGATGGCGCCCTCCGTGGCAGACGTCTCTGTGACACTCTCCCGTGTTTTTCTATTTTTTGCTATTTTATTGTTCATTTTGGACATTCAACACACTCACGCAGTACATTACAACAGGGAGACACTTTTGAACATCGGCAGGGTTCACCATGAACTTTCATTTAGCCTCTCAGACTTTGCCTTTCTTCTGCGCCGGGAGAACGCAGCAGCCTGCGGGTCCGGTGAGCTGAATACCCGGCGAGCAAAGCATCCGAGGCGTAAACGAGGCAAGCGAGCCGGCCTGCATGCTAGGCTAAAAGCTAGAGCGACGAGGCCACCGCTACCAAGCCTGCTGCTAGCCAACGTCCGCTCTCTTGAAAACAAGATGGACGAACTACGAGCAAGGATTACAGCTCAACGTGAGATCAGGGAATGCTGTGTCCTCACCTTCACAGAAACCTGGCTGACGGAGGATATACCGGACTCGGCGATCCAGTTGGAATCATTTGCTGCTTACCGGGGAGATCGGACTTTAGCGTCTGGTAAACACAGAGGTGGCGGCGTCTGTGTTTACGTAAACAAACGGTGGTGCACAGACGTACAGACGATGGAAAAGCACTGCTCGCAGGACATTGAGCTGCTGATGGTGAAATGCAGACCTTTTTATTTACCTCGTGAGTTTAGCGCTGTGTATTTAACTGCTGTTTACATATATCTGGCGATTTCAACCACTGTAACCTCAGGACTGTCCTCCCCAAATATTACCAGCATGTGAGCTTTCCCACAAGGGAAAATAACATCCTGGACCAAGTCTACAGCAACATGAAAGGTGCTTTGAAGGCTGTTCCAAGACCCCACTTTGGAAAGGCTGACCACATCTCTATATTCCTTTATCCAACATACAGACAACTTCTTAAAAAAGCTCCCCCTGTACGTACAGCAGTTAAAGTGTGGAATGAAGAAACTGATCAAGTACTTCAGGACTGCTTTGGCTGCACAAACTGGGATGTGTTTAAAACTGCAGCGGGGAGGGAAGATTGTACTGTTGATTTGGATGAATATGCTTCTGCTGTTACTGGCTACATTAGCACATGCATAGAGACTGTTAGCACCACCAAGTATTACAGGAAATACCCTAACCAAAAACAGTGGATGAACTGTGATGTAAGGGCTAAGCTACGTGCTCGTTCGACTGCATTTGTCATGGGCACCGCTGATGACTACAAAAAGGCCAGATATGACCTGAGGAGGTCCATACGGGAGGCCAAAAGACAGTACAGACAGAAGCTGGAGGGCTACTATTCCACCTCAGACCCTCGGCGCATGTGGGCGGGGCTCCAGCACATCACAGACTATCGACAGCAGAGTAGCGTAGCCACGTCCAGCCAAACCACACTTCCAGATGAGCTGAACGAGTTCTATGCCCGCTTTGACACCCAAACTCCTGATGAGCAGAGAGGGTGGCTGAACCTGGGGAGCACACAGGACTCACCTCTCATGGTGACATCAGCTGATGTGCGCAGGGTTCTAAACAAAACAAACCCACGAAAAGCAGCAGGGCCAGACAACATCTCAGGACGTGCACTTCGGGTTTGCTCATCAGAGCTAGCTGATGTGCTTGCTGACATATTTAACCTGTCGCTTGCACAAGCATCTGTACCGACCTGCTTTAAGTCCACCACCATAGTGCCCGTACCCAAGAAGAGCAACGTGACCTGCTTGAATGACTATCGCCCTATAGCACTCACTCCTATTGTTATGAAGTGCTTTGAAAGATTAGTCATGACCCACATCAAAAAGAGCATCCCGGCGGCAACTGTGGACCCTCTACAGTTTGCATATCGCCAGAACCGGTCCACGGATGATGCAGTCAACACTGCCATCCACACAGCCCTTTCTCACCTACAGGGCCAGGACACATACGTCAGAATGCTATTTATAGACTATAGCTCTGCTTTTAATACAGTCAGCCCCCACAAACTCACAAATAAGCTCCTCACACTTGGCCTGTCTCCCTCCCTCTGTAACTGGGTGTTTAACTTTCTCACAGGCAGACCCCAGTCAGTCAGAGTCCACAACCGCACATCCAGCTCAAGAATTGTGAGCACTGGGACCCCACAGGGGTGTGTGCTGAGTCCACTCCTCTACACGCTCTTCACCTACGATTGCGTGGCCTCCCAGAACAACACCAGCATCATTAAATTTGCGGATGACACTACAGTCATCGGACTGATCACTGGTGGTGTTGAAACATCATACAGAAGAGAGGTGGCGGACCTCATAGCTTGGTGTCGTGATAACAATCTCCTTCTCAATACAGATAAGACTAAAGAGATGATCATCGACCCAAGAACAAGGGAAAAGGAGCCACATAGTCCCCTGTTTATTGATGAGACTGAGGTGGAGAGGGTGAAAACCTTCAAGTTCCTTGGCACACACATCAGCGAGGACCTCACCTGGTCTCACAACACCCAACAAATTCTGAAGAAGTCCCAAAGGAGACTGTACTTCCTGAGAAGACTGAGGAAATTTGGCATGTCCACCACAATCCTGAGTTGCTTCTACAGATGCACTATCGAAAGTGTCCTTACCGCCTCCATCACTGTTTGGTACGGTAACTGTACAACACGTGATAGGAAGGCACTCCAGCGGGTGATCAAGACCTCACAGAACATTGTTGGGACAGCCCTCCCCTCACTGCAAGACATTTATAAAACCAGAGTCCTACGCAGAACACACAACCTCATCAAGGACAGCACACATCCACAACACTCATTATTCACACTCCTACCGTCAGGCAGATGCTACAGGAGTTTGAAGTCCAGGACCACAAGGCTGGCAAACAGCTTTTACCCACAGGCCATCAGGCTTCTCAACGAAGCACTCGCACACGCCGCACGCAACACACGCACACACTCATAGCACTTTATTTATTTATTTATATCTGTATTAATGTCTCTTCTGTTGTTGTTGCTTAATTTATTGGTATATATGTTTATGTGTTTATGTTTCTTATGTTCTTATTCTTTCTTGTGTTTTCTTTCTTTTCTTGGGAGAATGAACAGAATAAGATTTTCATTGCATGGTATAACTGCTGTTTTACCATGCACATGACAATAAAACTCTCTTGAATCTCTTGAATCTCTTGTCAATCAATCTCATTCGTGCTGCTCTGCCATGTCTGCTGTGTCGTCGCTAGCTTGCTAGCTTGTAAATGAATCTTCAGTTCATCTGCAGCAGTATGTTTTAACAAGGATACAAAACGCTTCAGTTCAAAAGGGTTCTATGACAGACTGATGATTCTTTCCATGATTTCCTGTGGGGGAAAAACACTTATGTATTATTTTGTTGCAATTCCCCCCCTCTGAGATGCTCGATTGGAGGTGAACTATGACAGATGCAGTAACTGTCTGGAGGCCGCATGAAGACTGCATGTCTGCCGTTGCGTGTGTCACCATAACGGATGACGGCCACGTTTCTGCTTCTCCTACGGTTTATTTGATGTGAGGGTGTTGCATTTCACAGCCATGTGTATCTCAGCCAGCTTTTATTGGCTCATATATGTACTGAGAATATAGTGCAGGCTAGATTGGACACAAAAGGTGCTTGCCCGCACTCTTAGTTACATTCATCGGAGAATGTTGTTTGTTAAAAATTTGCCTGTGGTGCAATTTTGGTTGTTTTTCCCCCCCAATTTCCTTCATTTTTTGAGCACAATTTCATTAAAATAATAATGTAATAATATATAGATTTGTATTATATTTTTGCAATTTATTATATATATATTACTATATATTGTTGTCAAATATAATGCTAAGAATAATATAATATAGATATATATCAAATTTAATTGAAAAAACAACACCTAAAGGGCCAGTGGGAGGCTGTCAGCAGCATCTCCTGGAGAGGCTCCACAAGAAATACACTTAAGAAAGATCAATATGGTTTTATTATTTGGTAATGTAATAATGTTCTACTGAGAGTTCAGGAGAAGACAGATGGTTTGCGTTGGAAAAGTAGAGTCTGTGCCTCGCAGTCATTCACCATTAACCATCCACAACTCCTCGCACATCTAAAACTAAACCAAACCAAACCAAACCATCTACACAAGAACAATTAACTCATTCAATCCCAGCCATTTTTCAAAAGACGTCCCCTTCAGTAGCGGCCATTTTAGACCATTTTGACTGATCTTTCAAGGCACACGGAATATTGTGTTGGATGGCGATATAAACATGGAACCTACCAAAAGAAACATTAGACTCTTGTCTTTCATCAGGAAAAAAACGTTGGTTTCTACCTTTTTCCGTTCTTTAGTAATTAGCAGTAGAACATAGGTATGTTTCAGCAAAATATCAGTTCTTGACTAAAAAAGGGGAGAAATCCAGCTTTTTGTGTAAAGACACATTTCAAGTATAACTTTCACTTTGACACAATGTTTTTGCTTTTGTGACAGCTCAAATATCTAAACGACTATACCGACATAAACAACACAAAAAAGGATTGTTTTATACGGGTGTAACGATTCATTCCCTACATTGATTCATATTCCTACGATTCAACTACATCAATCTGGGTTCTCAAGTTTCCATTCAGGACGACATATATATCAATCTAACATAGTTGAAAAGGTAATCAATCAGTTGAATTGATACTAGGAAGCAAAGCATTGGATTCAAGCAAGGCAGGCTTTATATGAATGTGTGGTTTTTAGCACTTTTAATGATAAAGACGTTAATCGTTACAGCAGACGCCCCATAATGTAAATAATGCGTTCCGAGAACCTTTATGTTATCGGGTTTTTATGTTATAGGAAGCGTAAAGTACATGTAAATAGCCTAATCCGTTCCAAGAGCTTCCCAAACTCACCCCTTTGGCCCTTCAAAATATTCAAAGTCCACCAAATATGGTGGGAAAATATAAGAAAACATTAGCATAAACATAGTAGAGTAACATTCCAACATAAAATAAAGTAATAAATAAGATTACTGTAAATGAATAAAACTGAAAAACAAAAACAATCCTACCGTTCACGAGATGTCTTGATCAGGAGCACAAGTGGAGGCAGGAAGGAGGAGGAGGACTAGCCTGAGTCGAAACGCGACTCAAAGAGTCTAAGAGTTAGCTGGTCTCACAGACAAATGCACACGCACTACACGATAATGCTGTGTGCAAAATTTTAATTTGTAACTTAATTGTTTAAGTTAGTTTAAGGGCGACTACGAAGAGGAAGGAGGTTGAAGGGAGAAGCCTGTCTCTCACACAAACTCACGACCTGCTGTATAAGTCAGCTAATGAGATGAGAGCATAGGCGGTGCCCCGCTAATCAGCCAATGAGATGAGAGCGTAGGTGGTGCTCCGATAATCAGCCAATGAGATGAGAGCGGAGGCGGTGCCGCGAAAATCAGCCAATGAGAGCGTGAAGCGTCAGAAGGCGTCACCAAGTGTTAGTCTGAACTTGCACCGACATTAGTGTAATTTGTAGCATTAATAAAGTTGATTGAAAAACAAAAAACTTGCACTGACTTGACGCTTTACGTTCTATGGAATTTCTTCCGTAATACGATGCAAAAACTTTACATAAATTCTTTACGTTCAGTGGAATTTATGTAAAAGGAGGTTTACGTTATGCGAGGTACTACTGTACTGGATTCAGTCTGCCTGTCTGTGACGTCATGGTCTTCCGGGTATGTGGTGGTCATGGGAGTTGTAGTGGACCTGTGAAACACAGTTGATTCGCTTCTTCTTCTCACGCTGAGCCGTACGTCAACGTCGCCGCTACATTGCATGTGGCAAGAGTCGGAGCGGAGAAGATTCCTCGACTCGTTTTACTGCCCAAACCAAATCCCAGGGAATACCCTTTCACAGGTAAGACTTGACAAGGACCTTTGATGGTCTTTGGCCCATACACTGCATGATTTGGCCATCTTAGCATCGTTTTGAGAGCATCATTTGCCCACGTTGTAGAAAACACTGTGTTCCTGCGCACTGTTTAAAGTAAATAAGTCATCATGGCAAACTATACCACCCTCTTCTCATCCTGATTTTGTACTCACTGATCATTTATTCTCAAGTATGTCAGCATTATTAATCATTTATACTGAATTCCCTTACAAAAAACAATGGAAATCTAAGAAACTGCACCTGCACTGTCCAGTATCCAGGTATTTATTGGATTTTTGGCAAAAACGTTACTGAACTGATTTAAAGTTACTGAATTGTGTCGTTCTAAATGAACCAATATCGTCCATGAATGGTATCGGCAACCACGAATCGTGATACAAATCGATTCATTGTTATTAAAACAAATAATTACTACCCTATTGTTTTACATCAGAATATACATTTATTTACAAATATAATACTATGAACTATTTACAATTTTCACATTTGGAACTGAACTGTGTGTGTGTGCACGTGGGTGTGCACACGTTAAAAATTCCCCACAATGCATAACCTTCTGCACGCCACACTCCTCCACGCTCTTCCACTTCCTCCTTGCTGTCGAGTGTGTTTTTACATGCAGAAGATGCATGCTGAGCTCTTATCAAATGCACTTCTGCCACCTTGTGGCCGTTTTTATGGCTTAGAACTACTCTGAAAGTGACGTCCATTAGTGTGCAATTGCGTGATCACCTCTTTTTGCCTCTCGCGCAAAAAAACGTAAAAGACGTATAAATACGTGTTTGGCATTGGGCGTTTATCGGGCATTATAAAAACGTATAAACACGTCTTCGGTAGCAAAGAAGTTAAAGGATACTTTAGTTGCTTATTTTTTTTAAATATAATAACGCTTTTTGCGGAAGTAATAACTAGATGGGCCGTCATGCAACCATTTCATCACAAATGAACATTGAGTTAGCACATCCATGTCTCATTCCCTGCCCATTCTAGAGAAAAGAATTAGTCAACCCAGTTGCTGAAGAAATAAATGCAGAAATGAAGAGTATGACTAACTCAGTGTGTTTCTAAAGGCTTTCTGACCTACGTTATAGTTGTGTAACGACGTGGATTCCCTGCCTGCGGGCACCTAAGGAGCATCCGCAGCTACCGTGGCATGCATACTCCAAAGATAAGCTTCCATTGTGCATTTTGGTGGACATGAAATGGTATTATTCAAAATGAAAGTTAACGTTTGGCTGTGAATAGCGGCAAGCGGAGGGGCTGACCCAAGTGCGAGTAGTAGCGCAGCATGCAGGTAAGAACATGAAAAGGTTTGTATTTTATCAAATGACATCGCTGATAAGGATCCATCCAACAAGACCCAACAAGGAGCGAAGTTGAGTCAGACTGTTTGCAGAGTTCACCCACAGAAGGAGCTTACAAGTCTGCTCTGGAAAAATGACGAAATGATGATTAAATACCATATTTAAATAAAGAGTTTGGCAATGTATTAAAGTGGTAATTGCCCTTTTTGTTCACTCCAGATGGGAAAAGTCAATGCGGTAAATAAACAAATAAAGTGACATCTGGGGATTGGCAAATGATCACCATTCCACAAGAGTGAATCGCTGAGCGAAAACCGTGGAATACACACGCACACGAACCATGTAACACACCAAACCACAGAAGAAGAAAGAAAGTCCGTCGTGGAGAAGAGGTATTAGTGTGAGTCATTATGGAGTATAAGACCACAAAATATGAGGAGAATGTCGACTGAGGTGAGTCAAGTACATCGAATTATTCAGATATTATGTTGGTTTGTCATCAAAGCTCACTTCTGGTCATGTGACGGCGACGAGGCGGCAGTGAGTCGGTGACATCATCGTTTCAGGTCACCCAGAACGCTGTTCCCGTCTGAAGGAGAGTCTGGAACCATAAAATACTTTGCTGTTTTGGGCTGAAAACGTGTCCGTGTGGCTAGCCCTCAAGGCAATTGTGTCGGTCGCGAAAGAAACAGCTCTTTAGCCGAGGTCACAACCGGTTGGACGAGCTCCTTCGGCTGCCTTTTTAAGTTTGTCGTGCGCCCATCCATCCACCCTTCCATCCTTCCCATCTGGAATTCCCCCGTGTGGGACTAATGAAGGCATATTTTATCCATCTTCTACCGTTTATTCAAGGTCAGGTCGCGGGGGGCGGCAGCCTAAGCAGGGAAGCCCAGACCTCCCTCTCCTCAGCCACTTCGTCCAGCTCCTCCCGGTGTTCCCAGGCCAAGTGAGAGACACAGTCTCTCCAACGTGTCCTGGGTCTTCCCCGAGGCCTCCTACCGAGTGTCGAGCGTGCCCTGAACACCTCCCCTGGGAGGCGTCCGGGGAGCATCCTGACCAGATGTCCGAGCGACCTCATCTCACTCCTCTCGGAATGTGGAGGGGCAGCGGTTCTACTCAGAGTTTCTCCCGGATGACAGTGCTCCTCACTTTATCTCTAAGCGAGAGCCCAGCCACCCTATGGAGAAAACTCATTTCGGAAACCTGTACCCACCATCTTGTCCTTTTGGTCACGACCCAAAGCTCATGACCATAGGTGAGGGTAGGAACGTAGATGCACGGGCAAATTGAGAGCTTTGCCTTTGGGCTCAGCTCCTTCTTCACCACAACAGATGATGCAGAGTCCGCATCACTGCGGACGTCGCGTTCCATCCTTCCCTCACTCGTGAATAAGACCCCGAGGTACTTCAACTCCTCCACTTGGGGCAGGATCTCATCCTCAACCCGGAGATGCCACTCCACCCTTTTCCGGGTGAGAACCATGGACTCGGACTCGGAGGTGCTGATTCTCATCCCGGCCGCTTCACACTCGGTTGCGAACCGATCCGGTGAGAGTTGAACGTCACGGCTCGATGAAGCCAGCAGGACCACATCATCTGCAAAAAGCAGAGACCCAATCATGCAGCCACCAAAAAAAACGGAACCCCTCAAGGTCCTGGCTGCGCCTGCAGATTTTGTCCATAAAAGTAATGAACAGCATCGGTGACACACGTGCACCCCACGTGCACCCCACGTATGTAATCAGTGCGCCCAACGCATGTTCAGATATTTGGTACGTCCTCAATGCGTGTCAAGCTCTTACTCCTTCATGGTCACCACCACTACGTTCTCCACGAGCAAAAAAAACCCCAAAAAACGCAGCAACTTAGGGAACAGCAAAAATCGCACAGCCCAAAAAAAAGTAGGTGCGGTTGTGACCTGTGACCGAGGCTTTAGGGCTGGTTCTTTGAAGTGAGCGAGCCATTGTTTTTTTTCTGTTAAAGCCATGCATGATTTGTCACTTGTATCACAAATAATACACAAGTGAGCAAGTGATTCGTGACGCTCGCCTCCCGTTGGTAGCTTTTAGATGGTGAGTGCGGCGTGCGACTCGTGCGTGCCAGGTGCGCTTCATGTAAGTAAGGCTGCCGTACGTTTTACTCACCCGGAACGTACGTGCGTGGGCGTCATACGAGGCTCGTGCAGTCCGCTCACTTCGATCGCAAGATGGCCGTACCGGCTTCCTACAGCACCCACGGCTATCGTAAGTGGGAGGACCAGAGTGTACAGCGGGAAGAGCCGCCTGCCGTGGCCAGGCAAGACGCGTTAATGCCGGATATGATATGTGCGTCCATGGAGGTCCGGAGAATCAGAGTGTACAGCTGGAGGAGCCGCCCGCCGCAGGAGGATCTGCTGCCATGGTCGGGCAATGTAGACAACGTACTTTTAAACTTGCGACACACGCAAAGGTCACGCACTCCTCCTCTACCTTGCCATTGCGACCTTCCTGATAGTCTGCGTTCCAATTTTCTTCCTTTGCGTGCCGGCTTTGCGTGCCGTCCGCGGGTGTGGAAATCCGTGCGGGCCACGTGTGTGTCATTTTCCCCGTTTTTGCACGTACGTCGGGATGTAAAGCCTGCGTGAAGAAACAAAAGAGCCTGAAGAGCCATTCGAGAGCTGAAAGAGCTGACGCCTTCTAAGGAGCTGAACCAAAAAAATCGGCTCCCTCAAAAGAGCCGAAATTCCCATCACTAAAGGCAATCAATTCCAATTTGAGGCTATTTCATTGTTTGATTATATTTTCAATGATACATTACTGCCGCAAAGACGCTAGTCAAAGATCCTCCATAAGACCTCTTCATGCCCACGCATGTGCTTTGCAAACACGAGCGGAGCGTGACATGCTGAGGAGGGGATCAAATGTCCCTCCACAAACAAAGGCAGTCCTGATTGTTTAAGCCACTCACTATCTGACGGCGGAGAATCGGCCTTCCTCACGTGACACCTTTTCTGCCCTTTTATCTGCAGGCAGCTGCAGCACAACAAAAGTGTGTGCAACAAAGTCGCCCTTTGTCGGGCGACTCCTACCTGAGCCACGCTCACGCACGCTCATGCACGCTCACGCTCACGAGTGTCCATGTTGTCCCTGAAAGATCCCACAGGTTAAACACTACGTTCACCCAAACATACGTCTCAAAAAGACACGGCGTCTTATATTCGGGGTCTTGAGATTTACACGCCAAGCGACTTCTCCCCATGCGAGTCAGAGCTTTTCTTCCTGTCGCTCACACACACGCCTGGAGAGCACGCAGTTGGGAAAAGTGTCTCAAAGGTTGTTTGCAATAAGGGATGAGTTCTGAAGCCTGATGGGAGCATCCCTAATGATCACACTCCAAGTGGTACCTTTACCAGCAGGACGGAACTTACTCGACACTTAAGAATGCTGAAATGTTGCCTGTACAGTTAATAAAAGGCTTTATGATGGACACTGACAGCTAGACTCTCGGGGACATTACAGTCCAAACCTCAATTTCCAAGCGCCCTAGTTTTTGTATGATTCAGCTTCTGAGAAAAATGTTCAGCAAACTTCTTCCTCGGCTCTCGTACACCGTCTCGGCTACGGTACAACAGACTGCTGTATTTTTGCTGTTGCTTTCTGCACGTTCTCTATAAAAAGACACTTTTTGCTCATGTTTTGACTGTGTGAAGCGGATTAATTGGATTTACACTACGTCCTGAGGGAAAAAAGTCTTTGGTTTTCAAACATTTTAGTTGGGGTCGGACCTTTTGGAACAAATAAACAACGAAAACAGAGGCTAATGTACTGCAGATTTATATTTTTTGTGCTTTACTGTGTTTGTAGCCCCTTCCACCACTCTCTGCATCATTTACTCGAGGATTCCCTGTCATCCAAACTAACTACGTCAATGTTTGTGTGCTGACTGAGTCACAAACACAGCAGCAGCAGCAGCAGCACTAATGGGAAGCTTTCATCATTGAGTAAAAGCATTAATGATTGTGTGTGTTAAAACGTATCATGCTGTACAATCCTGACTGAGGGTTGGATGTCTGTCTACAATAAAGACGCGTATGATGACACTGACAGCCATTTAGGAGTCTAATCACATTCAGCCCCTTGACATAACACTTTATTGATTAGCTACTTAAGGCCAATGTGGTTTCTATGGGAACAGCATGGATGATGATGTGTGGGGCTGGTCTACTTTCTTGATTCGTCTGTACCCCCAGCAGGACAGAAAGACCCGGGGCCTCGCTTATAAAACTGTGCGTCTGCGTACGCCAGAAACCCAAAATATGAGTATGGACAAATATATTCAGACCTAAAAAAAAAAGTGGCGTACGCACACGTTCATATTCGTTTGGGACATTTAGCCCATCATGTTAGGTGCTAGCATGCGGACATTGGCATCGCTAGCATACTAACGTTAGCATACTAGCATTTTTAGCTATTTTCATGGGTAGACACATATACAAGTACAAACACTTAGCACTATCATGGTAGGTGTTAGCATGCTAACGTTAGCACAGCTAGCATGATAACATTACCATAATAGCATTTTTAGCTATTTTCATGGGTAGACACATATATATATATATATAAAAACACTTAGCACTATCACGGTAGGTGTTAGCATGCTAACTTTAGCATGTTCACATTGCTAGCATGTTAACATTAGTATAGTAGCATTTTTAGTCATTTTCATAGGTAGACACTTATATAAAGACTTAGCACTATCATGCTAGGTGTTAGCATGCCAACGTTAACATGTTATCATGCTAACATTAGCACAGTAGCATTTTTAGCCAATTTCATAGCTAGACACATATATAAACACCACTATTATGCTAGGCGTTAGCATGTCAACATTAGCATTCTGACACTACCCACACAAATAAAGGCCGTGCATGGTAACTAAATGTTATGCTATCGATGATATACTTGACACATGCAACTGTCTTATTTTTTTGATCAGCTGTCACTGACGACATATTAGCTCTGTGTCATGTAAACTTAATCCCTATAGAATTATTTAACTGACACCCTGATGTTTGTTATAATTAATATTAATGGAACTATAAAATAAAATGACGAAGTACTGAAGCGCGGTGTTTTCCATGTATCTTATCTTATCTTATCTTATCTTGGGGGGAGTACACGCTGGTGTTTATGATAAATGACAAATGATGTCCATCAGCGTCATGTCAAATAACAACACTTTCCACAAATGTCTGAAGTCAATCACGGCGTGATGTTTTCATGCAATGATGGATAAATCCTTGCTGGCTTCCATTGCATGTTTATTTCTAAACTAATCACTATTCGGCATGTAAAGGACATGAAATGAAGCAATAAATAACCACTGCTTCATTCTGATTTGTCTTTTTCACTTTTACTGTTAAATTTATGAGTGTTTTATTGTGTCCTGCTGTAAATTGATCACACGTTTTAAAAAGGTTTACAAGGCAATAATCACGTCCTGTAAGGTGAATGGCGCTCCTGTTCGTCGCCACGGCTAACACACCAAACGCACAAACACACAAAGTTCATAGCGCCAGCTTCTATTGGTCAAAGGTGTGTCACCTCGGACACTTTAATGACACTGTGAGCTTTATTTCACAAGTTTCGCTGGTCTAATCGGAGCCAAGTGGTGGACGTGACAAGCCTGAGAAAAAGAACTCTCGAACTGAGCATCGAAAGAAGGTAGCACTTTCCTAATTTTGCTCCCGTCCCGGATGATGAGGGCTGTTCAACTGGCGGCCCACAGGCCTAAGAATGACTTCAGACCGGCCTGTGGGTTCAGTGTTTTAAAAACACAGTGGAGCGATCCTGTCATACAGAGGGGGATGGGTGTCTCACAACTGCTTTTAATGGACCTGCAGCACCTGCCAAAGGGCACCATTGTAACCGAGACCTCCGCATACTCCTACATAGACACACATACAGTATGTACACCCTTCTCTCTTTAATTGCCTCTGTTTACTCGCTACACAATCCAGGTTTAAGCCTTAAATATGCCTCCCATACTTCAAATATAAAGGTACATTTGTCATTTTTCTGAAGAAAAGCGTGGAAGTTGCGAGATATGAGCTCTTATCATGAGCTATATTTGTTGTCATCGTTGTATTTGTCCAAACCAATGTACTTTAGTGGTATCAGGCATTACATTGGAGCAATAAACTAAAGAAAAAAAGGTGATCTAATCATTTTTTCCATGACTGTGTATGTCTACGAGCTACCCCGCTCACCATTAGCGGTTTGACAACCAACTACATCCTGCCGCCCCGAGCACAGTTAAGCAAAGCATCGGCTCAAGTATTGACTAGCATGGCGACAGCAACGTTGCTTGTGGTACTTCAAGGGCTATATGGGCTTTCATTATAGGGAAAAAACCTGATACCGATATTGACCGAAATGGCATTTTTATGCCAATATGGGGCCGATATTATCGGACATCACTAACTGTAATAGATATATATATTTAAAAAAAATTATATCTGCAAATTTCCAAATTTCCGACCCGGCATCCATCAACTTTTCTGCATGTGGTCCTCAGTGGGGAAATGACGGACACCCCTGCTCTACAGGGCAAAAGATTCTTTAAACCAGACCAGTAAAGTTCATAGGGAAGCACGTGACTGATGGAATGCATCCTCAGGCCATTCAGTCACGATCTATACTCAGTACGCACATCATGTTGGTGGTCTGCTTCTCCTGCATCTGAAATCTTTTAACTTTCTTGCCAAATACTATGCAACTTGCTTCCAAACGCAACATTACTCACATCTGTGAGGCGAGGAACTATTTGGGTAATGCAGGTATTCCCCCTGCCGATGCACATCTCCTAAGCCGCTCTGCTAAACGCAAACAAAACCACTCTGGTCCTGACAGGACAAATGATGTGTTCACTGCAATCAAACGTTCCTCTCCTCGACATCTGTTTGCAATCGGGCGAACTCGTTTGGTGTCGCGGCTGCCTTCTTCGTCTCACAGCTCTTGGGCACACCCACGTGCATGTGCATGAGTAAGCCTAGCAAGTCTTGAGAGTCACCACTCACCAGATTGTGCACGGCGTGACAAGAAACGAATCAGCCATCCAGATATCAAACACGGACTTCATGTGTGCCAAGGGGGCATGACTGCCAAAACCTGAGAAGCCACGAAGATGTCGTAAACGTTTCCTGTGTATGATGTCACGATTCGTGGTTGGGTTCAGTCTTTGCCACAAGCATAACAGGAAGCGGCACTTCTATTGATGTCTACCTGCCGGCTACCTGAGCACGCTGGTTAAAATGCCAAAATCAACACAATCATGAAGTGAAGTCACGTTTCCTCCTAAAATGGTAACTTTCTGATGCTGAACGTGGTTTGACTTGTTTGGTTGATTAACCTGATGGACTGGTCCTTCCAGGGTCTTTGTTTGCTCTCCAATAGTACACTCCTCTCAGATAAATAGCTGACATTAATACACACACACACACGCACACACACGTGTGACATTCTTAAGGCACACCTTGTATTTCTTTAATAAGGCGGAAATCAGTGCACCTGCTAAGATCCAGTGCAAAAACTCGATCAAATACAGCAAGTCAACCTTTGCAAAAGCAATTCTCCGCTGCAATGTTTGTTTTTGTGGTTGTGGTTGGCAGTCCAGCATCCAAACAGGTGCACCGAGACCAGTTGAGAGACCGTAGACCGGGACCGGTGTTAAAATGACAGCACAAATCATGCAGAAACTAGAAAAGCATTGTTCCCCCCACATTGTGGTTTACAGCATAAATATTAGTCCTACATGTACTTTATTGACATATTTCGATTCCTTGACCATGAAAACATAGCATTAGCGATTTTCGTTCATATTCTTCCCCTATTTGTTCATATTCTGGATCATAGTATCCTGAATGATTCCATGATCTGGATCAGTCTTTGATATTTCCGACAACCCGTTGGAAACTTGTCCTGTGTTTTTTTTCCCCCAAGCGCTCTGACCATTTTTTGTGGAGTTCTACGCACAAATGCCGAAAATGCTCCTATCTCGCAACGTTAAAGAATCCTTGAAAAAAATCCCTGGGTCCAGACGGTGGTCCGGATCACACCCCAAAATGTAATCAGCTCTTCCGTATCCCATTTCCCACAATTCCTGAACATTTCATCCAAATCCATTCAGAACATTTCAAGTTATTTTTTTATGAACGCCGACAAAAGCATAACTTCCTTGGCGGAGGTAATGACAAACATGTGAGAGGAAAGGCACTGGAAGGGCTGTCTCTCTCTCCCTCAGCGAGTGTGACAAGCGTGCTCTTTAAAAGTAGATTGTCAAAGCTTTTTGCAAAATCTAAGCAGGTAAATATAGCAGGATATAAAAAGAATGTACGTAATCAGGCTTTGTTCCCGTGACAAAACGTGTATTTGTGCTCCAGAGAGATATTTGGCTTGTCTTGAGAAGGGCAAGGATATGACGTGTAGCATTCTGGAGTGACACAGCAACTGGCAGCGCATTCACCAAAAAAAATCAATTTGACCAACGTGTTAAGCAGCGTTGGCTGTCCTGTCACGTGTGCTCGACACAAACAGTCATTCGGTGCTTTCAGGGCATCCAATCGAGCGCAGTTCAAAATTTTACAGAAAAATAGCCGCTAAAATAAAACAATTGCTTCTCCTTTTGAAATACAGAAAAAGTCAAATCTAATCATCAGTCTTCTTTATAACAACATGTTAGCTATGCTCAAATCCTCAGCTGATACCAAAAGCACAAAAGAACAACATGTGAAATAAATTGTCCCCTTTAAGAGGTCATTTTTAAACTGAACAATACTTTGAACAGTATTCCTTTTTTTTAGAAAGCAGAACCTCGTAGGAGAAACAAAAAAGTGAGTAAAAACACCTTCATTACGTTTGGAACTACAAATAAACTTCATTCCTTTAAAATTGGCCATCACTTCATCAAAATCAGCTAATTGTAATATTTTATCTTGACTAGCGTTTCTCAAAGTCTAGACAGCGTCATAATTACATCCAGCCTCCGCCTTTTATGGACTTCTTCTTTATTTATCACACGTCCTTCTTCCATCACACGCTCTGACACGTAAGTGAGCGAGTCCCAATGAGGCTTGAGTGTAACAAGTGGTCATTTCATGAAGATGAAGAAACATTTTAGTTTGAAGAGCGAGATCCACCACGGTGGCATCACACCTCGAGGGTGCGTGGATCTCCACTATGCAGCGTGCAGCGGCGGCTTTATGTTCACTTTTATGTTCCCAAATACCAGAAAACTCTCCAGCCACGACAGAAAATGTAGCTTGATTTGTCGCAAGTCACTTTTGAGAAAACATGTCGCCAAGAGGGTTTGGACTGTCAGCAGATCTCGCGCGGGGCAGGGAGGGGGGCGCTGACACACACTATTATCAAGCCTATCTACGTGGATCAATCGCAACTGGGCTGTTCAATTTGTCTCAGAGGACGTTTCGCCTCTCATCTGAGAAGGCATGGTCAGTTCATGCTCAAGACTAGATAGGACAGCTCTGGTTTGGGACTATTATCATCAAGACTATCGAGTTAAATCGATCGCAACTGAGCTGTTTTTGCCGTCTTAGGCAACGTTTCGCCTCTCATCCGAGCAGGCTTCATGAGTTCACCCTCCAGACTAGATAGTCTCAGACTAGAGCAGCCCTATCTAGTCTTGAGCATGACAGCCACGCGGATGAATGAGAACACTCTCAGAGCGTCATGCCGTCACACACAAAGAAAGAAAGTAGAAGATGAACTCACAGTCAGCGGCAGCGAGCAGACGGCAAAGATAACGGTGATGAGGGCCAGCAGCACCAGGTGGTCCATCTCTTCCACGCCCAGTCCGAACCAGGCCAGACTGAGCTTCCTCCTTCTGCCGAAGGAGCCCACCGAGCCTCGCCGCATCATCTGGCTGCGGTGCATCTGGCAGAGGCTCACGATCACCGAGCCGTTGCACACGAACACGGCCAGGATGAGCAGCGCCATGAGGGACGAGTACGACAGCGAGAAAGCCTGCACCCGCTCGGCGTTGGCGTCGCTCGTGGCGTCCATGTCGATGAAGCACCACGTGCCAGGGCAGTACTGCCTGAACCTGCCGATGCCGGCCAGCGGCAGCAGGCAGAAGGCTAGGGAGAAGAGGTAAATGGCGACCAGTGTGACCTTGGCAAAGCTGCGGCGGATGTACACCGAGTAAAAGTACGGGTGGCTGATGGCCAGGCAGCGCTCCACGGCCATGGTGCAAAGGATGAGGGTGGGCGCCAGGCCGAAGAAGCTCATGGCGAAGCCAAACAGCTGACACAGACCCTCGTCGCCCAGGCCGATGAGGGACACGTTGCGGGCGTAGCAGATGAAGACGGGCGGGCTGAGGAGACAGGTGCCCAGCAGGTCGGTGAGGGCCAGACCGGTCACCAGGATGGAGAAAACGGACGACCTGGAGCGGTGTTCCTTGCGGTGCACGCCCAGGATGAAGAGGGCCAGGAGGTTGCCCACCACGCCGGCCAAGAACATGACGATGCTCGTCGCCGGCTTACTGTCGCCCTTCACCGTCGCATCGTTGCACGTGATGTTGGGGCAGAGCCCGTCGGAAACCGTGCTGGCGTTCATGTGTGGATCACAGGCGGGAATCTAGATGGCTCCTGGACGACGAAGGAGGGAAAGCGGACGGTCTTGCTTTCATTTGGAGGGAGGGGGTGACCCGGCAAAACATTCTCAGCAAAACATTCTGTGGCGGAAACAATCATCACACACAAAACATACACAATGTTTGAACAATAAGCCAAAAAACAGCACTTCAATGTCTTATTAGGACATTCATTCTCTATCTCTGCTCGGTATTAAATATAAAATCAACACAAAAAGGCTAAAACAGTGCCACCTGGAGGCGCTAGAAGATGATCCCTCACCTTGCCGTGGTCATCCTCATGGCTTGAGAACTCCGGTGGCGCACACGTGAGCCACGCTGCGAGGAAACTTTGGTGTTTGAAAGCAGCGCTCACCAACACACTGGTGATGTTCCACAGCAGCTCTCCTACCCACACACTCTCTCTCACCCTCATGACGCCCCTCCTCCTTTCCCTCACGCCGCCTCCTGTGAGTAAGACCACAGTTGTGCCAAAAGAAAAGAAAAAAACCCTGCATACGAGCAAAGACAAAAAGTGAAGCATGCGAAAAGAGCAGAACAATCCTGTCATACATAAAGGATCTTCGACCAGCATTTTGGCAGCCGTACCTCAACACTTTGTGACTCAAACTTCGAGGTTTCACTTTATCACCGTTGTTCAAACAATAGATTGATGAATAAATCGTGCTTTTTGGTGGTTTAATACGAGCCATCATTAGTCAAAACATGCATATTTAAGATAATGTTACATATTTTTGGCCTAAATGAAGCATTTTCAAGCATAAAAATGACTAAAAGAGCTAAAATACAAATTAAAGGCATTCAAAAAGATGCATTCGGCAACTCTGAACCCTCGACGTCACTTCCTGTCCGCCACTCACTCTACTGCCTTAGGGAACACATTTATAGAGACGCGTGTCTGTCTACTATATTGGGTAATACAAGTGCAAAGGTGACTATGTGTCTTATTTCATGTCGAGAGGGCTCTTATGTTTAAAAAAAAACGCATTTAGAAGGTCATATTAAAATTGGCGGAAATGTACTTATCACAGTCAAGTTAGGAACCAATTAACCTGATAAACGACGGATTACTACAAAGGGTTTTTGCAGCAGTAGGTTCCTAAAAACAGCAGAGTTAGGGGATATACGGTATGCAACAACTAAATACTATAAATACAATCGTTTTTAGCGTTTGGCAGTGTTATCAGACTCGTATTACCTGTGCTGCAGCATGCCTCGTCCGCAGTTAAAAATCCAGAACCACCCCACCCGTCAATTATCATGGGGGGTGGAAGTATATCCCTTCTAAACAGCGTTTTTTTTTCTTTACAAAGTATTTGCGGAAATTGCATATTCTGAAGTCCACTTATCAGTGTGTACTTTTCGAACGTGTTTAGAGTTGAGCCGTCTTCGTCTACTGCTGCTTCATTATGACGGGTGTGCCTCGCTGTTGCCCCCTGCAGAGCAAAGTAGGTACGGCAGGAACACACACTTCCCTTGATGGGATGGTTGACCATATTTGGGTGATGTACGGCAGGTTGAATGTTCCCCGCAAACACTAAGACAAACACATCAGGCAAATTCATATGAAAACATACAGTGGGGTCTCGGTTTTTGTTATTAATTCGTTCCAAAATATCAGACGAAAACCAAAAAGTACGAAAACCGACGCAATTTTCCCCCATAGGATGTAAATCTTATTCATCTGTTCTAGACATCCAAAAATATTTACAAAAAGTACATTTTAGAGAGAATGATTGTAATTTTACATGCAGAAAACAATGTGAAATAATTATAAATGATGAATGGATGGAACTACTCATGCTGGCGAGATGAAATTAGCAGCAGCGGAGCCAGAAATGTTTCATTGGGGTGGGCAAGGTCGGACCATTACCCACATAGGGGTGGCAATAAGTTAAGACCTGAATTGTCTAGATGGCCACTGGGGTGGCTGGAGAGTGGCCACTGGGAATTAGATCATAGCTTCTCACCGCGTTCTCATCATTTCTCACCTTCTTTATCTAATTGCTGGCACCTGCAACTTTCTTTGGCCCCATGGCGTGTTATTTATCAGATGGTCAGTCAGTAAAGCGTAGGCTGCTTTGTTTGGGCGCTCGCTTTCGCGGAACGATACAGTGCCAGCAGAGACAAAATTGTTGCGAACATTTTCTACAAAAACCGAATCATACAAAAACTGGGGCGTGCAACAACAGGTCCCACCGTTTGTCCTAAGTCAGGGGTCTCAAACTCCATTTACGTGGGGGTCGCTGGAGGTAGAGTATTGGGAATCAAAGCACTGGGAGTAGGGCTTGGAATATCAGGATACGACAGGCGATACATGGCTCTTAATAATGATAGTATCTGGATACGGCGATAGGGTGAACCAAATAAATATTTCCATGGCGTATATTTTGCTGCATTGAGCCGGGATTGGCTCCAGCTTACCTGTGACCCAATGAGGATGAGAGGTATAGAAAATGGGTGGAATTTTTGCAGCATATTTGAACCAGAACACAAGCAGCAATGCTGCAAAAAGAGTGAGACTGTTTTCGTTCAACATAAGCGTGAAGGGGATTTTGGTTTAGGTGTCTGATAAACAGTAAAGTTATTTTCAACTCATTCAGAAAACAAAACATCTCATGTATCTCAAGTAGATCAACATTATAAAGTAGAAGCAGAAGAAAAAGAAGTATTTCGTGCAGTAGGGATGTACTCCGGAGAGACAGAGAACGAGCGGTAAGGTTGAGCAGCACGGCTCCCAGCATGCGTTGCGGCACTTGGTTGCTAAAACGTTGCACGTTTAGAGTTGTTTATTATTCCCCATAGTAGAAGTTCTCCATGAGTGCAGTGTTCCCTCGCTACATCGCGTTCACCTTTTGCGGATTCGCTGTTTGGCGGATTTTTTAAATTGCAATGTAGCGTGTTTTTTTAACAGCGTATTGTGTTGTAAGTCCTTGTGGTTTATCAGAGCGATCTATGCGTGCTCTGTTGTATGTGTCTGTTATTGTATTTCCTACTGCTACCAGTAGAGGGTGCTGTATACTCATGTGAGAGTTCCACCTTGTCTCAGGACGTGTTTACGTGCCTGTGCCAGCATATTAGGAACCCACAGTAGGCTAAATATAGAGCCACAACAGTCCTTATTGGCTAAGGGAGACCCCGTCCATTGTGTTCTGAGTCCTGATTGGCTGTAGACCATTGTCAAAAAATCTCCTTTGTGACGTCGCTAGCAAACTAGCTAACTGCGTGAGCCGCTTGCTAACTAGTGATGGAAATTTCGGCTTTTTAGAGAGCCGGTTCTTTTGATTTGGCTTGCTAAAAACAGCCGGCTCTTTTGGCTCCGAAGTGGCTCCTCAGATTGTTTTTGTTGTCTTAAATGAATTTCTTCCCAAATGATGTGTATTGTGTAACATGAATCACTAGTGTAGAAAAGACATGATATCAAACGTTTATCATTTAAATGGATTTATTTAAACCTCAATGAGCAGCTACGAAAATATATTACAAAACAATATTATGAAAACAAAAACCTGTCTCAACAGACAAATGAAGTCAAAATAGGTTGAATCGCTTCATGCAAGTTTCTCACAAACGAATCGGCTCTAAGTGCACCGCAGCGTGTTGAACCTCACCCTCCCATCGTTCAATTCAAAGAGCCGGCTCTTTGAGTCGATTCGTTCGTGACTGACACATCACTATCGCTAGCCGCCAATAAACAAGAGAAGAAGAAGCAGCAGCAGCTAACCGGCTAAATGAATCTTCGGTTCAAGGAGTAGGACGAGGAGGACGACGCCGGCATGTTTTAAGGATGGAAAAACGCTACAGCCGAACGGCACCAGGACGAAACGGCACGGTCATAGGAGTGAAATACGAGTGAGTCACTTACAATTTCTTGTGTCCAACCTCGTATGTTGATCATTAAAGTTCTAATGAAATGTGAACTTTGAGAGTGTTTAAGCAAGACAGAAATGTGAGAAAATGTTCATGCCTGCCTGAGAAAAGTGTATCAAGTGTATGGTGGGGGCTTTTATTGGAAAGCCCCCACCCAATCATTGGAAACAAATACATTTGGCTACTTAGTGGATTTCACTAACTGCGGGCTATTTTGGGAACCTATCCCGCGCATTAAGCGAGGGAACACTGTACTTACTCACCTGTTACATTTTGTGCTGTCATTTTATTTTTTGTGTTAGCGCCACGATTGTGGGTCGTGTTCTGTCTCATTCCTCCGTGCGACATCCTCACTCTTAGCTCACACCACTGAACTTATGAGTGTGATTGGCTTAACGCAGCCATTTAGCATTTACGGTAATCTTTGATGTCAAGTCGTGGGCTGCAAAATGGAGACTTCCGTCCTAAATCATCATAAAAGACATAAAAGTGCAAGTTGAACTCTCAAACAGCCTTCAACTGGGACGTGATGATAATGATCGGGTTTCCCTGTGAAGCCTGTCCATGCATGTGCTCCTTATTGTTTGCTTTTCACCGCAAGCAAATGGAAAGCAGAGGCACAACACAATTCAACAGCACGTATAAAAATGATCGCAAGTAATTGCATTCTGCCTCGTTTCCTGTTGCCAGTGTCTCTGTTTCTATAATTGACCAAAAACACAATTAGAGCACGACCGTGCCAATGTTTGCTTAATGGAGATCGGGTTGCTTCCGAAATTACGCTCCCTCGATGAAAGTCTGCAGATGCTGGCTGGTGGGAAGCCCAGGTCGGAAAATGCATTATGTGGATTTTCCCAGGACGCAAAAGAAAAAGGAGGGTGCGCGACAAAAACTGACATGCCAGCACACGTCCCCAAAATGGGACACACACTGAGATCCTCCACCGAGACAGTGTCTCACCACTATTGCATTACAATACGAAGTGGAAGCATTTTGCATGATGCGCTTCATAATTAGGAGTGTATTCAACAAGCTCTTGGCTCTTGGGGGGGGGATTAAAAAGACTGAGTAGGAGGGCGGTAGTGAATCCTGGAGGTTAAAAAAAGCACAAGCAGAGCAGGAAGGGACGGCACTGACATGACAAGTAAATGCATCTTGGCAGGATGCGGACAACATTTTGACACGTTCCCTTTGTGGGGAATGTTGCATAACACTGAAAATGTTTCAGCTTGTATGTTTTCCCACGACTCAAAATAGTTTCCCCCCCTTTCAATGTGCACAAAAGGCCCATCTCTCTTCTAAATCTGTTCGTGAGCCTTCATGAACCATAACCCGTCAACCACACAGGTGATTATAGATGGCGCGGTTATTGCACAGGTGTGCCTTAGTTTGGCCACAATACAAGCTCACTCCAAAATGTGCAATTTTGGGAGGGGTGCAGGGGGAGTCCAAAAAGCAGTTCATATGTGGTACAGTATTATATACCGTATACAGTACGCCCTCGCCACGTTGCACTTCGAATCTCACGGCTTCGCTCGATCACGATTTTTACAAAATATATGAATGAATTAATCAAGTGGTTGAATATAGTCAAAATATTGCAGATTGAAGTATTTTGAAGCATTTTCAAGCATAAAAATGTCTAAAGAAATAAAATACAAATATAAGACACACTGAAAGATCATATGTAGTCTTCTACACTGGTCACTAGGTGTCAGTAATGTTACATCACTGAGCCAGCGCAGGAAGTACTGGACAGAAACAATCAGGAACTCTCCCACTGGTAACGTGTGAGTCTATGTTGTGTCTTCATTTATCTTATTATGACCACTATATTGGGTAATAGGAGTATAAAAGGGACTATAGGGGTGTTACTTCATGTCTAGAGGGCTCTAATGTTCAAAAATATATTTAGAAGTATGTATTCCACTACAAAAATATTACATTTACATGTAAAGGAATCTTTCGTGTAGGAAATTCACTTAACACGGTCGCGCCTGGAACCGATGAACTGTGAGAAACGAGGGACGACTGCGTTTGCAAATAATGTGGGAGCGTAGAAAAAGTTGTACTTCTTGGAATCTTTGAGTTCTGCTCATGAAAACAAGAGTTGTGCTGTGTTTGAACGAGCAGTCCCGCTTGCCGTGTTTACTACAAAAACATCAGCTTTTGATTGCTGGCACGGCGTATGAAGGACGATTATTGCTCAAGTTGCCAAACACGACGCCTTCTTGAATGAAAACACACGGAGCCGACGGTTGCTTCATTTGAAGTGAATGCAGCGTTCCCTGTGAAATTCCTCTTGCACATTTCAATTATTGTGTGATATTCATATTTTGCTTTCTGAGCAGGTGACAACAACCAGGCCAGCTTTAGTTTCGCTTTGAAGTTCATATTTTTGTTTGAAAAAAAGAACCTCGCAACTAAATACTTAATAATTAACAATAATTAAGTCTAACCAGTTTGCATCACCGTGGTGACGGACATCTGCAGTTCAGCCACATCATCTTATTTGTGACTTCACTCGTTTACAGCAGCTTATTCCACAGCAACGTCCTGTAACTATTCCACGTATTTATGCCGTTATGAGTCATTAGTGTGCTAGTGGGGAGTGCTTTTGCGCACTAGAGCAGGGGTCTGACACCCACGCCTCTTTTCTCCTTCTGCTGTAGCTCCACCTGCAGGCTTCTGCTTCTGTGTCGTCACGACGCTTTCATGAGCCTTTCCAAGTTCTGCGTCCGAGTTGGGCGTGTCCGTGCAATTCTCCACCCAATTGCTAGGGGCGGTGCTTCCGGGTCCCATGATGCTGGTCGACTATCTGCCTTGTTAGCGTCCTTTTTTTGCTAATGAATGGCAACTAAAGCGACACGGAGACTGGTATTGGAAGTTGAACTACAGTAATTGATGGGTTACCACACTTTTATTGCAAATGTTGACCCAAACTTGGTTGAGAAGACTTAAGAAACATGACTAAATTGCCAGGTGGCAACAGGAAGACAGAGAAGCGACATGTCAGTAGGTTCGGGGACACTACTTTTCCACACAGGGACATGTAGCTTTGGATTTTTTTCTCCCTTAATAATAAAATGTTTCATTTAAAAACTGCATTGTGTTCAGTTGTGTTGTCATTTAACATTTAAGTGTGACAAACATGCAAAACAAATAAGATAGCACTCTTTCATACCACTTTCTATGCAGCATTACCTTCATTTATTGCTCAAATAGGTGTTGTGGCTCCAAGTGGGTTTTAATTTGGTGGAAATGGATCCAAATGGGTTTGAGTCTCTGCTCGGGCATCTCCGTGTGGAGTTTGCATGTTCTCCCCGTGCATGCGTGGGTTTTCTGCAGTTACTCCGGCTTCCTCCCACATTCCAGAAACATGCATGTTAGGTTAACTGGTGACTCTAAATTGTCCATAGGTATGAATGTGAGTATGGATGATTGTTTGTCTTTATGTGCCCTGTGATTGGCTGGCAATCAATCCAGGGTGTACCCCGCCCCTCGCCCGAAGTCAGCTGAGACAGGCTCCAGCATACCCGCGACCCTAGTGAGGATAAGCGGCATAGAAGATGGATGGATAAGATAAGATGTGGCGTTATTAGTCCCACAATAGGAAATTCCAGGTTTACAGCAGCAAAAGTACAAGAGCCCACTACAGCATAGTACAAAAGCACACAAGAGCATAGCATGTGCAAATCAAGGTACGGCGTTCCCTCGCTCAATCGCGGTTCACCTTTCGAAGACTCGCTGTTTCACAGATTTTTTTTAATTGCAATTTTAGTGCTGTTTTTTTTTTCCACAGCATATGAGCGCTGGTACAGGCCAAGCCTGGCCCTTTAAGAAGAATTGAATTGTGGGAAGTTGAGTTGTAGTTCTGTACTTTAGCACAAGGCGGCGGCGTCTTCTCTCTCTTCTGTCTGCACAGCCCATTGTCTTCTGCGTCCTGATTGGCTGCAGACCATTGTCAATCAATCTCCTTTGTGTCGTCTCATTGTGGTCATGGCTAGCAAACTAGCTAACCGTGTGAGCCACTTGCTAACCGCCAGAAACAGAAAGCAGCTAATCACGTGTGACTCTGAAAGCAAGTTTTCTCTCTGACAAAACCCAGAATGTCGACAAAACATTCTGCACCCAAAAAGCAGAGGAAGCCAGCCATCACACAAACACTTGGGACTTGTGGATATGCTGAAGGGAGGCAGAAGTTACGCGGCTGTAGGGCGCCATTACGGATATCAATGAACCTTCGGTTCATGGAGGACAAGGAGGAGGGAAATTCTATGAGAGGAGCAATATGTTTGAACAAGAATACAAAATCGCCACAGTACAGCGGAACGGCGCCAGGATGAGGAGGCACGATCAGAGGAGTGAAATATGAGTGAGTCACTTAATCATTTCTAAACCATATATTTTGAATTTTGAGAGTTCAAACAAGAATGAAATGTGACAAAATGTTAATGTCTGTCTGAGAAAAGTGTATCAAGTGTGTGGTGAGGGCTTTCACTGCCTTAAGACATATAGAAGCACTGGAAACAAATAAAGTTGGCTACTTTGCAGACTTCACTTATTGCGGGCTATTTTGGGAACCTTTCCCCCGCAATAAACGAGAGAACACTGTAATACAAATCAAGACGTTATATACACTATTTCCAGCTGTGTACATGTTGATCAAGCCACAGGTTTCTTGCATGGTTAATTACATGCTTTATTGCACGGCTGTTGGTTTTTGGGGCAGTTTTTGTTATGGAGTCTGACAGCTGCAGGAAGGAAAGACCTGCGACACCTCTCCTTCACAAACTTTGGACGTATCATCCAGCTCCTTAATGCAGTGAGTGGCTCTTGATGCTACAGGTCGCCGACCCCTGCACTTGAGGGAATCTAGTTTTCGTGCCAGTTAGGTTTTAAACTCAAGAGTTGCTCGATATTGGCTTTCTGACCGATATCCAATTTATATATTGTCCCGCACTTCATTTCCGATATCAATGGATCGTGGGATTGGCACGAGCTCTTCCCACAAACTGTCAGGAATGAACACATGATGCATTTCACAAATAAACACTGTCCATTTTTGTTAAGCAAGGTGGGAATAAAGTAAACCATAACCCATAGCTACCTTGCTTATCTCCGGACATCCTTTAGCCTCAATGTTGCCGCTCTTTAACGTCCACGTTTTGCTCTACTCCACTCTGGGAAGCAAGTAGCAGGCATGTGCATGGGCGACAGCTGAACAAGATGACTCATGAATGGTTGAATCCATCCATCCATTTTCTATGCCGCTTCTCCTCATTAGGGTCGCGGGGGCATGCTGGAGCCTATCCCAGCTGATTTCGGCCGAGAGGCGGGGTACACCCTGGACTGGTGGCCAGCCAATAGCAGGGCACAAACAACCATTCACACTCAACGGTTAAATCTCGTGATGAAAATGACTGGATGAACATAAAGTGCACCTAAAGTGGTGGTGTGGAAAATACGCCTTCACAATTGATACAAATTGAATTAGCCAGACCAGTACTGATTTAATTTGCTGTCATGCAACCTTTTCTGTGCTTAAAAAAAGACAAAAAAATGCCTATTTAAAATGAACATATCCATCCAAGAGTACACTTTCTCTTCTGTGGCTCATTAATTGTACTTGTTTGCCGCTTGGGGGCTTTGTTGTGCTTTGTTGTGCTTTGTGCTAACGCTTGTCAGATCGACTCTTTAAGAGAAGAAAAAGGTCAGCAATATAATAGTTCATCCACAGTACCAGAAAAAGAGTGCACTTTTGCATTCTATCTTCTTAAAGGACAACACTATATAAATAAATCAATCTTGGATCTCCTTTAGAGTAGTCGGTGTCCAGCTTGTATACGAGTATAGACGTACTCGCCACTGAAAATGACTCGACATACCAGTTGGTGTCGTAGTACATTCTGTACTGTGGAATTCAGGTTTCATCTCAGTGAACCGCAGCTCTCCCTTGCCAGCAGCACTCATACAGCCCCATAGCATCTTGCTACTCACTATTTGGACAATAATGACTGTGTTGGGAGTCATTTTCAGCAGATCGTAAATCTGGGGTGTGCACACTTTTCTCACAGGATACGGAGGCCACTTTGATATTTTACATTTTGTAAACCAAAGCATGTAGATATGCCAACAAATGAGAAATATTTTATTATTACACACTCAGCTTTGTGTTACAGGTGACAAAGGGTATTACTTTCTCCACTGCTCCTTTTTCCATGTTTTTCAATTGACTGTATTCTCATCGTATCACAATCTCTTCCTAAACTGATTTTACAAAAACTGCAACTTTTTTCTTTGTTTTCTTAGCAATAATGTGAAAATTGTTGCATAAATTGTGAAAATGTATATTTTTTTCTCATGGTATTTTACGACGTTATGCCCATTAATTTTTTTCTATCATAATCTTACTTTTTTATACATATACACATATATATATATATATATATACATATACACATATATATATATATATATATATACACACACACATATGAATGACTTTTTATTTCAACTTTATTCTCGTAAAATTACTGCTTTTCGATTTTTCTTGTTTTTGTTAGCTGTCTTCTTTAGTTGTATTTTTAAAATGTGCCGGGTGCCGATAAAACAATCGGCCATGGCCTGCAAATGGCCCCTGGCCCACACTTTGGACACCCTTGTAGTGAACCTGTGGTGCAACAACAGCTGTGCACTGGCTACTCCAGGGGTAGGCAACCCACGGCTCTTCAGCCTCCTTTCGGTCATGACAAAAGAAAAAAAATGCATCACATCTGCTGTAAGCTAACCATGAATACATCAAAAAATAAATACTGTGATTGATGGACACTGGTCACAGATGAGAGCCTTTTCTCAGAAAAAACACATTTATTTCTGACCAGTCAAGAAATGATCCTCAATTTGTTTACTTTTATAGAACTACTAAGCCGCAACAATGTTTTAAAATTGTATTTTCATTTTACACAAATGAATACAAGAAAGACTTTAAAAGGCCTCGCAAACTGCACTACTGTTTGTTGTGTTCTGTTGTTGTCAGATTGAATGTTAGGTTTGCGGCCTCAGACTATTTCTCTTTAGTATAAGAGGTGGCAAAATGGCTCTTTTGCTCGTAAAGGTTGCCGACCCCTGGACTACTCTACAGCCTATCCAAGTTTCTTTGGTATAGCGGTGTCTCTTCAGAGTAATAAAAATGCTTGCTGCCCTCACTTTTGTGAGCCAGTGTACGACTTTAAAAGCCGTGTGAGAAGTGTAATTAGCAGTCAGGCTACTATGAGGCCGTCTTGTGTCTTGTGTTCGCCTCCTTTCTGTGGCCTTCGTATGAATTCAGCTTCCTTGTTTCATTATGATTAAACTCGGCATTGCACTTCCGCAAAAATACACTGGAGAGAAATCTCCAAGTGGATTCAGCTCATGAATCAGAAATGCCAGTGATGAGGCAGACAGAAAAAAGAAGAAAGGTTTTGTCGACAAGAGAATAACAAATTGCTAAATCGGAGCTTGCCATATGACTAAATGGCAAAGGTGTTTTCATCAGGGTGAAGGTCTGAGTCATCTAAAAAGGAAATAAACCTTTCATTTTTGGATTTCAGAAGTTGGACTGTTCAACCTGTTATACAGTGGAGGTTCGAGCTGACAATTAAGTGCGGTTATTTTTATGGAAAATAGAAAGTCAAAGCCATCAGCTGCACAATTTAGAAAGAAGAGGAGAAACGGGGGCAAAAGATAAAAGGTATAAAGTTTATATAGTTAGAATAAATAGTTTATTATAGCCACAGCGTCTGTTGCCCAGGGTGTCATTGAAGCCAGAACTGCCACTGCTGTTATACACATTGTTTATATTACAGTATAGCCACGTTATGTTATGTTTGTACAGCCTGGGTTCCCAAAGTGGGGTAAGCGTACCTCCACGTGTACATCAATTGTAATTGGGGGCGGGGTTATGTTAATTTCAGCTGTTTAGAGAGACGCTTCTTTTGGCTCGGCTCACTAAAGTGGCTCCTCAGATTTGTGTTTGTCTTAAATTAATTTATTACCAAATTGTGTATTGTGTAAAATGAATTACTCGTGAAAAATACATTTTATCACATGTTTATTATTTAAATGAATTTATTTAAACCCCAATGAGCAGCTACAAAAATAGATTTTAATGTTATATTATAAATTAAATACAAAAACAAAGACCCATCTGGACAAATTAAGGCAAAATAGGTCAATTCACTTCATGCAAATTTCTCACGAACAAATCGGCTGTTAGAGCGCCACAGCGTGTTTGACCCCGCCCCTCCCCCTGCTCAGTGTGGACACAGCGACGCCACCACACATCTTCAACAATTATGTTTATCAATGTTCATGTCAAACTTGATCAAAATGTGACCATGCAAAGTACACATTTTGAATTACTATGAAAATGAATGAGCCAATTAATTATGTTCAATATTTCCCGTTAATAAAGATAAGTGTGCAGGGGTGGGGGATACATGGCTTCAGGTCAAATGTCTGAACACGTTTGGGAAGCACTGATGTACCGTATATCCATCCATTTTCTATACCACTTCTTCTCATGAGGGTCGCGGGGGTATGCTGGAGCCTATCTCAGCTGTCTTCGGGCGGCAGGCAGGGTACACCCTGGACTGGTCGCCAGCCAGTCGGAGTTACCGTATACCCAATGGGTCTTAAAAGTACAGGCTGTGCAGCTGGAATTTGATGAAATGACGCCATCTAGTGTTGACGTTAATAACTAGTGAGGATAATGTATGTCCTTGGAATTTGATGAAATGACACCATCTAGTGTTGACGTTAATAATTAGTGAGGATAATGTATGTCCTTAGTAGCCTCCCTTCTCAGACCTTCGTAAATGACGTATTCATGTTCACGTGAATTGTCATTTGCCACTAACGGCGAAGGATAATCGGGGCCGCCAGTGACTCCGCACGTCTCCCGTTTTCCTGCTGAGCGCGCTCTTCTTCCCTAATTGGCTTCGTTTATCTGCTTAACCACACTGAACACAAATAGCACGTCCAATCACATCTACTCACCTCTGAGGTGGCCTCGTCCTGGCTCTCCATCCCGTCCATCGGAGGAAGCCGGTCGCTCTCGGTTGCATTTAGAGCACTCGGCTAAGGGGTCGTGACACCAGCTGACCTGGATTACAACACTTGGCTCTAGCGGCAATCCCATGACTCACTAAATATAATGCGAGCCGGGATGGTTGCTCCAGCGAAGAGCTTGTATCATCCAACCCTGACCCGCTTCTGGATGGTCAACATAATCCACTGGTGGGGAAAGAACATTATAAGTGATGTCCTCGCTGTAATGTTGATTCTTTAGCTTGCAATGATTCATGTTCTACTTTTATCAGGTGAAAAAACGAAGTCCAAGCAGTTAACTGCAGGTTGTTCAGGTCAGGTTTTTCTAGACCCGACCCGGCACAGAGCAGTGGACTCAAGCATTTGGGATTTTAGGAAGTAATTCCTCTGGAGCCTAACGCACTTTCCCAGCCTTCATTCATTCCTGGACGGATTCTTCTGGGATTCTCTCTAAACTACTCACCAGAAACTCAATTTAACTGCAATAAACTGCTGTAACAAGTAAATTTCCCCGCTGTGGGATAAATAAAGTACAAATACAAATACAAATACAATATAAATAAACAAGGGATTATTGTACATGAATTATGCTGGTATCAGAAGCCGATACTAGATTGGATCAGAACCATCCCTGCGTCCTGGTGATCACTTTGTTTCTTCAGTGCATTTCATGTGACCCTGTTGACTACTTGCAACCAAATATGCAATTGTCCATAAGGGTAAAAGTCAAAATGTACATGTTCGAGTGGACGAGTGGTGGTTGTGCAAGTATGACATGGCGATTCGGGTGAAGTAAAGCTCATTCAGTTTATTGATTTATGGAAAATATAGAACATCTTTACATATGCCATCAGCAGAAGCCAACAGTCCATATTATATTACCTCATGTCATAATCAAACGTAGAGAGTGGTATTAATCGCATCTAAATGGTTTCTTTAGGAAAACCCCCCAAAAACCAAACAAATTGCTACGACCCCTTTCTGAAGCTCACGTATCATCTAAACAGGCCAACTACGTTAGGTACTTGTAAATATACAGTACGGTATATGTATGGTGTTGAGTAAAACAAGCAAGCAGATTCGAGGTTGAATCACTGGACTACAAACTGAAGATCGGACAGCCAACAAGGACGAGGAAATAGGAAAACACGTGAGTTGTTATTGCAGCAGCAACAGTCAAATTTGGTTTCTTTTTCATCTGTTTTTTTTTTTTTTTTAAAGAAAACTTTCTGCAACATCCACATGGTTTATACCAAAGTGCAAACATGGCATGTTTTCTAATACAGCATCGTAGAGTAGATATTTTCTTTTTCTTCTTCTTTTGTCACTAGAACTATGAATCGTGCAAGAAGGTTGAGGCGTTTTGGGAGCATTATGGCACATTTCAAAACCAAAGAGAAAACAGACCACAAGCCATTTACTACTACTTCTACAACAACAACAACAACAACAGGCAATGCAAACTTTACAACACACCGATATATACTGCATATATAGAGAGAGAGATTTTGTGAGCAAAGTTTGTAGTCAATACTTGTAAGTTTGAGAACACGTTTATAAAGCATTACATCAATATTGTATCTGTTTGCAGAACAAATGTATTAACAGCAGTCCTCCAGTGCATCTTCACAACAACCAGCCTCAAGCAACACGTCACACTAGCGTCTCCGCTCGGTTGCCCTGGCAACGTAAAGCAACCCACTCAAAACAACAGATCCCACTTGGGGGGGGGATCAATCAGTCTCTTGTTCTTAGCCACACTTTCCAACCAAGCACCAATGAACACCACAGACTGCAACTAGTTGCTCTGGAAATAACCAATAGTGACACATATTTTTTTTTTTTTTACAGATATATAGCTATATGAATGTATATACCTTCACTGTGTACACAATCTGACCACTACCTCTGATGGGATCAGAACCACCTTGTCGAGACAGGAGACCACCACAGAACGGCTGCATGCAAGAAGAGTACTCAAATTGGTATTTAGAGAATCACCACTTGTGCTAGTACAGAGGCGAGGTTCTTTGCAGAAGCGGAAAGATTTAAATAGCCAACTTCTCTAAAATGATCGGTGGCACCAGTTCCCAACCCCTCCCCCCCCCTTGCAGTGGCAGCTCTGCCCTTTCCTCTAAATTATTCATGAGTTGGGTGACTCCGCAGAATCTTGCTCGGAAGTAAAAGAGGCCTTTGGCCTTCTTAAGGCTTGGTCCA